>NC_050195.1:4708159-4710659 GCF_008315115.2 Sander lucioperca | reverse complement strand
TTCCTGAACTTTGTGAACCGTTACCATGGTGACCAGAGGAGGTGATTACTTAACCGTGAATTTACTGAATCTTAAAAAACTCTTAATTAATAACATAATTATAATTAATGTCTGTCTGCCTGTCTGGCTGTCTGTCTCCCTGCCTGTCTGTCTGCCTGCCTGCCTGTCTCCCTGTCTGTCTCTCTGCCTGTCTGTCTGTCTCTCTCTCTCTGTCTCCCTGTCTGTCTCCCTGTCTGTCTCCCTGCCTGTCTCCCTGTCTGTCTCCCTGCCTGTCTCGCTGTCTGTCTCCCTGCCTGCCTGGCTGTCTGTCTCCCTGCCTGTCTGTCTGTCTCCCTGTCTGTCTCCCTGCCTTTCTGTCTCCCTGCCTTTCTGTCTCCCTGCCTGTCTGTCTACCTGTCTGCCTGCCTGCCTGTCTGTCTCCCTGCCTGTCTCCCTGCCTGCCTGCCTGTCTGTCTGTCTGTCTGTCTGTCTGTCTGTCTGTCTCCCTGTCTGTCTCCCTGCCTTTCTGTCTCCCTGCCTGTCTGTCTGTCTGTCTGCCTGCCTGCCTGCCTGCCTCCCTGTCTGTCTCCCTTCCTGTCTGTCTGTCTGTCTGTCTACCTGCCTGTCTCCCTGCCTGCCTGTCTCCCTGCCTGTCTGTCTCCCTGCCTGCCTGTCTGTCTCCCTGCCTGCCTGTCTGTCTCCCTGTCTGTCTCCCTGCCTGCCTGCCTGTCTCCCTGCCTGTCTGTCTCCCTGCCTGTCTGTCTGTAAGAGTCTACACCTTCCCCTGTGTCAGAGCATTCCTGGATTCCACTGAGGTAAAACATTTAACCTTCATCCAGATACTGTTTATCTCCTGGACCAATCAGATGTCTTTAGAGTTTATCTCCTGGACCAATCAGATGTCTTTAGGGTTTATCTCCTGGACCAATCAGATGTGTCTGTTCTCCTGCAGCTGTTTCGTCCTAAAGACGAGAAACTGGACGAGTTCTGGATCGATTTCAACGTCAGCTCAGGATGTGTCAGCTTCTTTGTTGATGAGCCTCAGGTAGGCAGGCAGACAGACAGGCAGGCAGACAGACAGGCAGGCAGACAGACAGGCAGGCAGACAGGCAGGCAGACAGGCAGGCAGGCAGGCAGACAGACAGGCAGGCAGGCAGACAGGTACACACACAGACAGACAGACAGGTACACACACAGACAGACAGACAGACAGGTACACACACAGACAGACAGACAGGTACACCGACAGGCAGGCAGGCAGACAGACAGACAGACAGACAGACAGGTACCCACACAGTCAGGCAGACAGGTACACAGACAGACAGACAGGTACCCACACAGTCAGGCATACAGGTACACAGACAGGCAGGCAGACAGACACACAGGCAGACAGTCAAACAGACAGACAGGCAGGCAGACAGACAGACAGACAGACAGACAGACAGACAGACAGGTACTCACACAGTCATAGGGTAATGTTCCACAGACAGACAGGCAGACAGACAGGTACCAACACAGTCATAGGTTAATGTTCCACAGACAGGCAGGCAGACAGACGAGTACCAACACAGTCATAGTTTAATGTTGCACAGACAGGCAGGCAGGCAGGCAGACAGACAGACAGACAGACAGACAGGTGTGTGTGTTTCAGGGCTTCCTGTGACAGACAGACAGGCAGACAGACAGGTGTGTGTGTTTCAGCGCTTCCTGTGACAGACAGGTAGACAGACAGGTGTGTGTGTGTTTCAGGGCTTCCTGTGGTAGACAGACAGGCAGACAGACAGGTGTGTGTGTTTCAGGGCTTCCTGTGGTAGACAGACAGGCAGACAGACAGGTGTGTGTGTTTCAGGGCTTCCTGTGGTAGACAGACAGGCAGACAGACAGGTGTGTGTGTTTCAGGGCTTCCTGTGGGGATCGATCCACCTGCTGAAGGAGGAAGTGGACCGTTACAGTCTTTACCTGAAACAAGACGGTCGGTGACATCATCACGTTTCCTGTGATCCACGTTAACAGCTCGTTAATGAGAATTGTTTTCCCAGGATGCACTGGGGCAGAGACGGTCCTCAGCGTGCAGCTGAACACTCCCATCATGCACCAGAACAGCCGAGGTCGTACGGTGGAGCTGAACTTTGACCCCGAACACCACAGAGACCTGGAGGAGGCTGCTGGGAGGGTCTTCATGGTGCCTGTCTCTCTCTCTCTCTCTCTGTCTCTCTGTCTGTCTCTCTCTGCCTGTCTGTCTCTCTCTCTGTGCCTGTCTCTCTGTCTGTCTCTCTCTCTGTGCCTGTCTGTCTGACCCCCTCACTCCTCTGTGTCCTCCAGAAAGTAAAGAGTTCGTCCCCTCTCAAAGCTCCAGGTGGTACAGTCCAGGTGTCCCCTCTCAAAGCTCCAGGTGGTACGGTCCAGGTGTCCCCTCTCAAAGCTCCAGGTGGTACGGTCCAGGTGTCTCCGTCTGCAGAGCGACCCAACGGTCGCTGCTACGGCAGGAAGAAACCACAGAGCAAGAGTCATCTGAAGAGTG
>NC_050195.1:4700659-4703159 GCF_008315115.2 Sander lucioperca | reverse complement strand
TGTCAGACCTGTCCTTTAAAAAGAAGAGGGCGGAGCCTCATCCAGAGGGGGCGGGGTCTCCATCAGAGGGGGAGGGGCCTAACTCACCTGTCACAGGTAGTTTCTCTCTGATTCTTTTTATGCTGTCCTCACTAAACGTTTGTCTTTCCCCGTTCACTACGGTCATATTGTCCTAATTGAGGTCCCATGGCAGTCCACCGGAAGGGGCGGGACTTCCCTTCTCTACCCGTAGGGAAAATTAACTTCCTAAACATCACTTCCTGTTATTGAGAATACTATGTGTTACCTGATGTTGTGATTAGAGCAGCTCCACTAGCAGGTAGAGAGGAACAGTCACTGATCATCCTCTTCTCTTAACAGCCTCGCTGCTGCTGCCTGCTCACCTGCTGATGTCACAGTCCTCACCTGAGGGGGCGGAGCCACCAGGGGAAGAGGAGGGGTCACCTGTAGAGAGGGAGGGGTCACCTGTCGAGGGGGCGGAGCCTGTGAAAGAGCCGGGGGCGGAGCCACAGATGACATCTGGTATCACGGCGGCCTTCAACACGTTCAAATCCCATCTGGAACAGCACTTCACTGTGAGTGATGATTGAGATTATTGATTTAATTTCACCGATCAGTGACTTCCTGTCAGGAAACAACAACGTGTTCTGGGTTGGTTTCAGGGCTGCTGGCAGAACGTAGAAACTGAAATTCTTCTGTCATTAAAAAAGTGTCAACAACAAGTCTCTGCGCTGGTGACAGCTATCAGTCAACACAGGTACCGCCCACTTTACACAGGCACCGCCCACTTTACACAGGCACCGCCCACATTACACAGGCACCGCCCACTTTACACAGGCACCGCCCACTTTACACAGGCACCGCCCACACTACACAGGTAACAACACAGGTGTGTGTGTGTGTGTGTGTGTGTGTGTGTAGGTTAGTGCTGATGCAGAGGTTTGAGACCAGTGTTTCTGATCAGCTGAACCAACTTCATGAGAACTCCAGCAACCTGAACGCCATCAACACACAGATGCTGGTACTGATTATTATTATTATTATTATTATTGTAAACTGTAAATGAATATATACTGAATATTTCAGGGTTCCCGCGGGTTCTTAAAAGTATTATAAAATAATTTGAGTTTCTTTTCAGTCTGAGATGCAACGTCTGGGCTCCTTCTGTGATGAACGCCTGCAGAGGTCAGTCTGACACACACACACACACACACACACACAGCCTCTAAATTACATCTGATTTTTAACTCATTTAAACTAACAGAATCTGGATTAAACCCGTTCAGTTTCACTATGCTAAAAGTCCTGATTATTTACATGGAGTCTGGTGGAGATATGCTGGCTCTATACACGCTAAAAGTCCTGATTATTTACATGTAGTCTGGTAGGTTTGGTGATGGTGATTTTGGGGCTGTTTCATGTTAAACTAAAAGGATCTTACTCTTTAACTAAAAGGTCTATCTCTGTAGGGATCCATCCCATAATGTTGTCAGACACTTAGAATAATAATCTGAGTCTGTCAGCAGCAACAACAGAACTTTTAGTGACTCTAACTGCTGCTGAACATTAGTCCTGTAGGGTTACATTACAGCTTGGTTCATCTTTAATACTGGACCAGTTTAACTGTTCCTGGATCTGTGTTTTTGTCGCCTCAGTCTGAAGTCTTTGGAGAGTGGTCAGTCGGGGGCGGAGCCTCCATCCAGCCAATGAACGAAGAGAAGAGAAGAGCCAATCAGAAGCGGAACAATCTGACCATGAACACTGTTTTAGTTGAACCTTCCTTCACCAAACTCCATTCAGATCTCAGCACGTTTAGTGTTTTTGTTACAGCATCAGTTTCTCGTCTGAAGACAGAAATAAAACCAGAATGAGCAAAGTCGTTAAACTCAGTTTTTATTTGTTTACCTCCACACTGACTAGTTCACACGCACACTGATATTATAATTAATGCAGCTTTACTTTGGAGGGGTATTTAGACACACACACACACACAGACACACACACACACACACACACACACACACACAGACAGACACACACACACACACACACACACACACACACAGAGACACACACACACACACACACAGTGACACACACACACACACACACAGAGACAGACACACACACACACAGACACACACACACACACACACACACACACAGTGACACACACACACACACACACACAGAGACAGACACACACACAGACACACATACACACACACACACACAGAGACAGACACACACAGTGACACACACACACACACACAGAGACAGACACACACACACACACACACACACACACACACACCAGCCTCTAAATTACATCTGATTTTAACTCATTTAAACTAACAGAATCTGGATTAAACCCGTTCAGTTTCACTATGCTAAAAGTCCTGATTATTTACATGGAGTCTGGTGGAGATATGCTGGCTCTATAAACGCTAAAAGTCCTGATTATTTACATGGAGTCTGGTGGAGATATGCTGGCTCTATA
>NC_050195.1:4690659-4695659 GCF_008315115.2 Sander lucioperca | reverse complement strand
CTGCAGTAGCGATGGGCTGTCTGTCTAACCTGTCTGTCTCTCTAACCTGTCTGTCTCTCTGCCTGCCTGTCTGTGGTAGTGATGGGCTGTCTCTCTAACCTGTCTGTCTCTCTGCCTGTCTGTCTCTAACCTGTCTATCTCTCTGCCTGTCTGTCTGCAGTAGCGATGGGCTGTCTTTCTAACCTGTCTGTCTCTCTAACCTGTCTGTCTGCAGTAGTGATGGGCTGTCTCTCTAACCTGTCTGTCTCTCTGCCTGTCTGTCTGCAGTAGCGATGGGCTGTCTCTCTAACCTGTCGATCTCTCTAACCTGTCTGTCTGTCTGCCTGTCTGTCTGCAGTAGAGATGGGCTGTCTCTCTAACCTGTCTGTCTCTCTAACCTGTCTGTCTCTCTGTCTGCAGTAGCGATGGGCTGTCTGTCTAACCTGTGTGTCTCTCTGTCTGTCTGCAGTAGCGATGGGCTGTCTGTCTAACCTGTCTGTCTCTCTAACCTGTCTGTCTCTCTGCCTGCCTGTCTGTGGTAGTGATGGGCTGTCTGGGAGGGAAGACGGACGAAGAACGATTGGACGAGAAAGCGAAGCGAGAAGCGAACAAGAAGATCGAGAGACAGCTGCAGAAAGAGAGACAGGCTTACAAAGCTACACACAGACTGCTACTGCTGGGTGAGACAGCTGCCTGTCTGTCTCTAACCTGCCTGTCTGTCTTCCTCTCTAACCTGTCTGTCTCTCTAACCTGTCTGTCTCTCTAACCTGTTTGTCTCTAAGCTGACTGTCTCTAACCTGCCTGTCTGTCTCTAATCTGTCTGTCTCTGACCTGTCTGTCTGTCTCTGACCTGTCTGTCTCTGACCTGTCTGTCTGTCTCTAACCTGTCTGTCTCTGACTTGCCTGTCTGTCTCTGACCTGTCTGTCTATCTCTGGCCCGTCTGTCTCTGACCTGCCTGTCTGTCTCTTCTATCTCTTACCTGTCTGTCTCTGACCTGCCTGTCTATCTCTGACCTGTCTGTCTCTGACCTGTCTGTCTATCTCTGGCCTGTCTGTCTCTGACCTGCCTGTCTGTCTCTAACCTGTCTGTCTCTAACCTGTCTGTCTCTAACCTGTCTGTCTCTAACCTGTCTGTCTGTCTCTGACCTGTCTGTCTCTGACCTGTCTGTCTCCGACCTGTCTTTCTGTCTGTCTGTCTCTGACCTGTCTGTCTCTGACCTGTCTGTCTGTCTCTGACCTGTCTGTCTCTGACCTTTCTGTCTCTTACCTGCCTGTCTGTCTCTGATCTGTCTGTCTCTGATCTGTCTGTCTCTAACCTGTCTGTCTCTGACCCGTCTGTCTCTAACCCGTCTGTCTCTGACCTGTCTGCCTCTGACCTGTCTGTCTGCAGGTGCAGGAGAATCAGGTAAGAGTACGATCGTGAAGCAGATGAGGATTCTTCACGTCGATGGTTTCAACCCTGAGTGAGTTTCATTCATAAAATCCACACAGGCTTTTATTTTGAAATGACTTCCTGTTTACGTTAACTCCCGACATACTTAGTTAGCGTGACGTTAGTTTGACGTTAGCATGACTTTAGCTTGACGTTAGTGTGACTTTAGCTTGACGTTATTGTGACGTTAGCGTGACGTTAGCTTGACGTTTGTTTGGCGTTAGTGTAACGTTAACGTGACGTTAGCTTGACGTTTGTTTGACGTTAGCTTGACGTTTGTTTGACGTTAGCTTGACGTTTGTTTGGCGTTAGTGTGACATTAGCTTGACGTTAGTGTGACATTAGCTTGACGTTAGTGTGACGTTAGCGTGACGTTAGCTTGACGTTTGTTTGGCGTTAGTGTAACGTTAACGTGACGTTAGCTTGACGTTTGTTTGACGTTAGCTTGACGTTTGTTTGGCGTTAGTGTAACGTTAGTGTGACATTAGCTTGACGTTAGTGTGACATTAGCTTGACGTTATTGTGACGTTAGCGTGACGTTAGCTTGACATTAGTGTGACGTTAGCTTGACGTTAGCGTGACATTAGCTTGACGTTAGCTTGACGTTAGCGTGACATTAGCTTGACGTTTGTGTGACGTTAGCGTGACATTAGCGTGGCGTTAGCTTGACGTTTGTGTGACGTTAGCGTGACATTAGCGTGGCGTTAGCTTGACGTTTGTGTGACGTTAGCGTGACATTAGCGTGGCGTTAGCTTGACGTTTGTCTTTCAGAGAGAAGCAGCTGAAGGTTCAAGACATCCGGAAGAACGTGAAGGACGCCATCGTGGTAGGTCAGGTGATGTCATCAGTATGATGTCATCAGCAGAGCCTCTGTCAGTACCTGATCCGTACCGCCTGTAAGATCCGTTCTCAGCGTGTTTTACGACCTGATCAGTTCTAGGCTTGTGCGATCCCTGAAATGCGTCGTATCCTGAGAACTCCACAGCTCCACGCACGCGTTGGCGCCAGGATGTCTGGACCAGGGTTCAGACGGTTTATAAAAAAACTGGAAAAGTTATGGAATGTGAAAAATGCAAATTCCAGGCCTGGAACGGTTTTGGAAACATTAAAAGACCCAGAAAGTTTTGGAAAAGTCACGGAATAGTTTTGTTAACACGGCATAATAATATGTGGTTAATAAATGTATTTCACGTCATCCTAACCTCACCGTTATATTCAGGTATATATTATATCACGACACCATGAACCACGGAGACACTAGACAGGGACAGTAGACGGAGACATTAGACAGGGACAGTAGACGGAGACACTAAACAGGGACAGTAGACGGAAACATTAGACAGGGACAGTAGATGGAGACATTAGACAGGGACAGTAGACGGAGACATTAGACAGGGACAGTAGACGGAGACACTAGACAGGGACAGTAGACGGAGACACTAAACAGGGACAGTAGACGGAAACATTAGACAGGGACAGTAGACGGAGACACTAAACAGGGACAGTAGACGACAGACAGGGACAGTAGACGGAGACATTAGACAGGGACAGTAGACGGAGACATTAGACAGGGACAGTAGACGGAGACATTACACAGGGACAGTAGACGGAGACATGAGACAGGGACAGTAGACGGACACATTAGACAGGGACAGTAGACGACACTAGACAGGGACAGTAGACGGAGACATTAGACAGGGACAGTAGACGGAGACATTAGACAGGGACAGTAGACGGAGACATGAGACAGGGACAGTAGACGACATTACACAGGGACAGTAGACGGAGACGTTAGACAGGGACAGTAGACAACATTAGACAGGGACAGGAGACATTAGACAGGGACAGTAGACGACATTAGACAGGTACAGTAGACGGAGACGTTAGACAGGGACAGTAGACGGAGACATTAGACAGGGACAGTAGACGGAGACATTAGACAGGGACAGTAGACGAAGACATTAGACGGGGACAGTAGACGGAGACATTAGACGGGGACAGTAGACGGAGACATTAGACAGGGACAGGAGACATTAGACAGGGACAGTAGACGGAGACATTAGACAGGGACAGTAGACGACATTAGACAGGGACAGGAGACATTAGACAGGGACAGTAGACGGAGACATTAGACGGGGACAGTAGACGACATTAGACAGGGACAGGAGACATTAGACAGGGACGGTAGACGGAGACATTAGACAGGGACAGTAGACGGAGACATTAGACAGGGACAGTAGACGGAGACATTAGACAGGGACAGTAGACGGAGACATTAGACAGGGACAGTAGACGGAGACATTAGACAGGGACAGTAGACGGAGACATTAGACAGGGACAGTAGACGGAGACATTAGACAGGGACAGTAGACGGAGACATTAGACAGGGACAGTAGACGACATTAGACAGGTACAGTAGACGGAGACGTTAGACAGGGACAGTAGACGGAGACATTAGACAGGGACAGTAGACGGAGACATTAGACAGGGACAGTAGACGAAGACATTAGACGGGGACAGTAGACGACATTAGACAGGGACAGGAGACATTAGACAGGGACAGTAGACGGAGACATTAGACGGGGACAGTAGATGGAGACATTAGACGGGGACAGTAGACGACATTAGACAGGCACAGGAGACATTAGACAGGGACAGTAGACGGAGACATTAGACAGGGACAGTAGACGGAGACATTAGACAGGGACAGTAGACGACATTAGACAGGGACAGTAGACGGAGACATTAGACAGGGACAGTAGACGACATTAGACAGGTACAGTAGACGGAGACGTTAGACAGGGACAGTAGACGGAGACATTAGACAGGGACAGTAGACGGAGACATTAGACAGGGACAGTAGACGAAGACATTAGACGGGGACAGTAGACGACATTAGACAGGGACAGGAGACATTAGACAGGGACAGTAGACGGAGACATTAGACGGGGACAGTAGATGGAGACATTAGACGGGGACAGTAGACGACATTAGACAGGCACAGGAGACATTAGACAGGGACAGTAGACGGAGACATTAGACAGGGACAGTAGACGGAGACATTACACAGGAACAGTAGGCGGAGACATTAGACAGGGACAGTAGACGGAGACATTAGACAGGGACAGTAGACGAAGACATTAACTTGTTTGATCACCAGCCAACACGGCTAGTAGATTTTTAAGTTAGCAGCCAATCAGATTCTCTTCACTAGCCACATGTTTACGTTACTTTGAGCTAATCTGGTGTGTTTCGTGCCGTTCTGTTGATCATGGGAAATGTAGGATTAGGACTACAAGCAGCGTTGCTGGATAACGAGAACGTTCCCAAACTAAACGCACACAAAACTGCCCAGATTTCGGACCTGTCGCAGTGTTTCTGCAGCTGGCCGATTCAAACAGACGCAGAGTTATCTTCGTTATCGTCACAGGCCCAACTGGCTAGTAGCTTTAAAATGTCACCTGCCAAAGGTAATGGCAGGTTGGCAGGTGTCAATGTAAAGCCCTGATCGTCACCACGGAGCTAACTGAATAAAGACTTCACATTTTACGTTTCTTCATTTCTTTGCAGCTTTGAAGATAATTTGCTA
>NC_050195.1:4675659-4685659 GCF_008315115.2 Sander lucioperca | reverse complement strand
TATGTTGTAGTAACTCCAGTCTTTGTGATACTATCATTAGTATTATTGTAGTATGTTGTAGTAACGCCAGTCTTTGTGATACTATCATTAGTATTATTGTAGTATGTTGTAGTAACGCCAGTCTTTGTGATACTATCATTAGTATTATTGTAGTAACTCCAGTCTTTGTGATACTATCATTAGTATTATTGTAGTATGTTGTAGTAACGCCAGTCTTTGTGATACTATCATTAGTATTATTGTAGTATGTTGTAGTAACTCCAGTCTTTGTGATACTATCATTAGTATTATTGTAGTATGTTGTAGTAACGCCAGTCTTTGTGATACTATCATTAGTATTATTGTAGTATGTTGTAGTAACGCCAGTCTTTGTGATACTATCATTAGTATTATTGTAGTAACTCCAGTCTTTGTGATACTATCATTAGTATTATTGTAGTAACTCCAGTCTTTGTGATACTATCATTAGTATTATTGTAGTATGTTGTAGTAACTCCAGTCTTTGTGATACTATCATTAGTATTATTGTAGTATGTTGTAGTAACTCCAGTCTTTGTGATACTATCATTAGTATTATTGTAGTATGTTGTAGTAACGCCAGTCTTTGTGATACTATCATTAGTATTATTGTAGTATGTTGTAGTAACGCCAGTCTTTGTGATACTATCATTAGTATTATTGTAGTAACGCCAGTCTTTGTGATACTATCATTAGTATTATTGTAGTATGTTGTAGTAACGCCAGTCTTTGTGATACTATCATTAGTATTATTGTAGTAACTCCAGTCTTTGTGATACTATCATTAGTATTATTGTAGTAACTCCAGTCTTTGTGATACTATCATTAGTATTATTGTAGTATGTTGTAGTAACTCCAGTCTTTGTGATACTATCATTAGTATTATTGTAGTAACGCCAGTCTTTGTGATACTATCATTAGTATATTGTAGTAACGCCAGTCTTTGTGATACTATCATTAGTATTATTGTAGTATGTTGTAGTAACTCCAGTCTTTGTGATACTATCATTAGTATTATTGTAGTATGTTGTAGTAACGCCAGTCTTTGTGATACTATCATTAGTATTATTGTAGTATGTTGTAGTAACTCCAGTCTTTGTGATACTATCATTAGTATATTGTAGTAACTCCAGTCTTCGTGATACTATCATTAGTATTATTGTAGTATGTTGTAGTAACTCCAGTCTTTGTGATACTATCATTAGTATTATTGTAGTAACTCCAGTCTTTGTGATACTATCATTAGTATTATTGTAGTATGTTGTAGTAACGCCAGTCTTTGTGATACTATCATTAGTATTATTGTAGTATGTTGTAGTAACGCCAGTCTTTGTGATACTATCATTAGTATTATTGTAGTAACTCCAGTCTTTGTGATACTATCATTAGTATTATTGTAGTAACTCCAGTCTTTGTGATACTATCATTAGTATTATTGTAGTATGTTGTAGTAACTCCAGTCTTTGTGATACTATCATTAGTATTATTGTAGTATGTTGTAGTAACTCCAGTCTTTGTGATACTATCATTAGTATTATTGTAGTATGTTGTAGTAACGCCAGTCTTTGTGATACTATCATTAGTATTATTGTAGTATGTTGTAGTAACGCCAGTCTTTGTGATACTATCATTAGTATTATGTAGTATGTGTAGTAACGCCAGTCTTTGTGATACTATCATTAGTATTATTGTAGTAACTCCAGTCTTTGTGATACTATCATTAGTATTATTGTAGTATGTTGTAGTAACGCCAGTCTTTGTGATACTATCATTAGTATGTAGTTGTAGTAACTCCAGTCTTTGTGATACTATCATTAGTATTTGTAGTATGTTGTAGTAACTCCAGTCTTTGTGATACTATCATTAGTATTATTGTAGTATGTTGTAGTAACGCCAGTCTTTGTGATACTATCATTAGTATTATTGTAGTAACGCCAGTCTTTGTGATACTATCATTAGTATTATTGTAGTAACGCCAGTCTTTGTGATACTATCATTAGTATTATTGTAGTATGTTGTAGTAACTCCAGTCTTTGTGATACTATCATTAGTATTATTGTAGTATGTTGTAGTAACGCCAGTCTTTGTGATACTATCATTAGTATTATTGTAGTATGTTGTAGTAACTCCAGTCTTTGTGATACTATCATTAGTATTATTGTAGTAACTCCAGTCTTCGTGATACTATCATTAGTATTATTGTAGTATGTTGTAGTAACTCCAGTCTTTGTGATACTATCATTAGTATTATTGTAGTAACTCCAGTCTTTGTGATACTATCATTAGTATTATTGTAGTATGTTGTAGTAACGCCAGTCTTTGTGATACTATCATTAGTATTATTGTAGTATGTTGTAGTAACGCCAGTCTTTGTGATACTATCATTAGTATTATTGTAGTAACTCCAGTCTTTGTGATACTATCATTAGTATTATTGTAGTAACTCCAGTCTTTGTGATACTATCATTAGTATTATTGTAGTATGTTGTAGTAACTCCAGTCTTTGTGATACTATCATTAGTATTATTGTAGTATGTTGTAGTAACTCCAGTCTTTGTGATACTATCATTAGTATTATTGTAGTATGTTGTAGTAACGCCAGTCTTTGTGATACTATCATTAGTATTATTGTAGTATGTTGTAGTAACTCCAGTCTTTGTGATACTATCATTAGTATTATTGTAGTATGTTGTAGTAACGCCAGTCTTTGTGATACTATCATTAGTATTATTGTAGTAACTCCAGTCTTTGTGATACTATCATTAGTATTATTGTAGTATGTTGTAGTAACGCCAGTCTTTGTGATACTATCATTAGTATTATTGTAGTATGTTGTAGTAACTCCAGTCTTTGTGATACTATCATTAGTATTATTGTAGTATGTTGTAGTAACGCCAGTCTTTGTGATACTATCATTAGTATTATTGTAGTATGTTGTAGTAACGCCAGTCTTTGTGATACTATCATTAGTATTATTGTAGTAACTCCAGTCTTTGTGATACTATCATTAGTATTATTGTAGTAACTCCAGTCTTTGTGATACTATCATTAGTATTATTGTAGTATGTTGTAGTAACTCCAGTCTTTGTGATACTATCATTAGTATTATTGTAGTATGTTGTAGTAACTCCAGTCTTTGTGATACTATCATTAGTATTATTGTAGTATGTTGTAGTAACGCCAGTCTTTGTGATACTATCATTAGTATTATTGTAGTATGTTGTAGTAACGCCAGTCTTTGTGATACTATCATTAGTATTATTGTAGTAACGCCAGTCTTTGTGATACTATCATTAGTATTATTGTAGTATGTTGTAGTAACGCCAGTCTTTGTGATACTATCATTAGTATTATTGTAGTAACTCCAGTCTTTGTGATACTATCATTAGTATTATTGTAGTAACTCCAGTCTTTGTGATACTATCATTAGTATTATTGTAGTATGTTGTAGTAACGCCAGTCTTTGTGATACTATCATTAGTATTATTGTAGTATGTTGTAGTAACTCCAGTCTTTGTGATACTATCATTAGTATTATTGTAGTAACGCCAGTCTTTGTGATACTATCATTAGTATTATTGTAGTAACGCCAGTCTTTGTGATACTATCATTAGTATTATTGTAGTATGTTGTAGTAACTCCAGTCTTTGTGATACTATCATTAGTATTATTGTAGTATGTTGTAGTAACGCCAGTCTTTGTGATACTATCATTAGTATTATTGTAGTATGTTGTAGTAACTCCAGTCTTTGTGATACTATCATTAGTATTATTGTAGTAACTCCAGTCTTCGTGATACTATCATTAGTATTATTGTAGTATGTTGTAGTAACTCCAGTCTTTGTGATACTATCATTAGTATTATTGTAGTAACTCCAGTCTTTGTGATACTATCATTAGTATTATTGTAGTATGTTGTAGTAACGCCAGTCTTTGTGATACTATCATTAGTATTATTGTAGTATGTTGTAGTAACGCCAGTCTTTGTGATACTATCATTAGTATTATTGTAGTAACTCCAGTCTTTGTGATACTATCATTAGTATTATTGTAGTAACTCCAGTCTTTGTGATACTATCATTAGTATTATTGTAGTATGTTGTAGTAACTCCAGTCTTTGTGATACTATCATTAGTATTATTGTAGTATGTTGTAGTAACGCCAGTCTTTGTGATACTATCATTAGTATTATTGTAGTATGTTGTAGTAACTCCAGTCTTTGTGATACTATCATTAGTATTATTGTAGTAACTCCAGTCTTCGTGATACTATCATTAGTATTATTGTAGTATGTTGTAGTAACTCCAGTCTTTGTGATACTATCATTAGTATTATTGTAGTAACTCCAGTCTTTGTGATACTATCATTAGTATTATTGTAGTATGTTGTAGTAACGCCAGTCTTTGTGATACTATCATTAGTATTATTGTAGTATGTTGTAGTAACTCCAGTCTTTGTGATACTATCATTAGTATTATTGTAGTAACGCCAGTCTTTGTGATACTATCATTAGTATTATTGTAGTAACGCCAGTCTTTGTGATACTATCATTAGTATTATTGTAGTATGTTGTAGTAACTCCAGTCTTTGTGATAATATCATTAGTATTATTGTAGTAACTCCAGTCTTTGTGATACTATCATTAGTATTATTGTAGTATGTTGTAGTAACTCCAGTCTTTGTGATAATATCATTAGTATTATTGTAGTAACGCCAGTCTCTGTGATACTATCATTAGTATTATTGTAGTATGTTGTAGTAACGCCAGTCTTTGTGATTCTATCATTAGTATTATTGTAGTATGTTGTAGTAACGCCAGTCTTTGTGATACTATCATTAGTATTATTGTAGTAACTCCAGTCTTTGTGATACTATCATTAGTATTATTGTAGTATGTTGTAGTAACTCCAGTCTTTGTGATACTATCATTAGTATTATTGTAGTATGTTGTAGTAACGCCAGTCTTTGTGATACTATCATTAGTATTATTGTAGTATGTTGTAGTAACGCCAGTCTTTGTGATACTATCATTAGTATTATTGTAGTAACTCCAGTCTTTGTGATACTATCATTAGTATTATTGTAGTAACTCCAGTCTTTGTGATACTATCATTAGTATTATTGTAGTAACTCCAGTCTTTGTGATACTATCATTAGTATTATTGTAGTATGTTGTAGTAACGCCAGTCTTTGTGATACTATCATTAGTATTATTGTAGTATGTTGTAGTAACGCCAGTCTTTGTGATACTATCATTAGTATTATTGTAGTATGTTGTAGTAACTCCAGTCTTTGTGATACTATCATTAGTATTATTGTAGTAACGCCAGTCTTTGTGATACTATCATTAGTATTATTGTAGTAACGCCAGTCTTTGTGATACTATCATTAGTATTATTGTAGTATGTTGTAGTAACTCCAGTCTTTGTGATACTATCATTAGTATTATTGTAGTAACTCCAGTCTTTGTGATACTATCATTAGTATTATTGTAGTAACGCCAGTCTTTGTGATACTATCATTAGTATTATTGTAGTATGTTGTAGTAACGCCAGTCTTTGTGATACTATCATTAGTATTATTGTAGTATGTTGTAGTAACTCCAGTCTTTGTGATACTATCATTAGTATTATTGTAGTATGTTGTAGTAACGCCAGTCTTTGTGATACTATCATTAGTATTATTGTAGTATGTTGTAGTAACGCCAGTCTTTGTGATACTATCATTAGTATTATTGTAGTAACTCCAGTCTTTGTGATACTATCATTAGTATTATTGTAGTATGTTGTAGTAACGCCAGTCTTTGTGATACTATCATTAGTATTTTTGTAGTATGTTGTAGTAACGCCAGTCTTTGTGATACTATCATTAGTATTATTGTAGTATGTTGTAGTAACGCCAGTCTTTGTGATACTATCATTAGTATTATTGTAGTAACTCCAGTCTTTGTGATACTATCATTAGTATTATTGTAGTAACTCCAGTCTTTGTGATACTATCATTAGTATTATTGTAGTATGTTGTAGTAACTCCAGTCTTTGTGATACTATCATTAGTATTATTGTAGTATGTTGTAGTAACGCCAGTCTTTGTGATACTATCATTAGTATTATTGTAGTATGTTGTAGTAACGCCAGTCTTTGTGATACTATCATTAGTATTATTGTAGTATGTTGTAGTAACGCCAGTCTTTGTGATACTATCATTAGTATTATTGTAGTAACTCCAGTCTTTGTGATACTATCATTAGTATTATTGTAGTAACTCCAGTCTTTGTGATACTATCATTAGTATTATTGTAGTATGTTGTAGTAACGCCAGTCTTTGTGATACTATCATTAGTATTATTGTAGTAACGCCAGTCTTTGTGATACTATCATTAGTATTATTGTAGTATGTTGTAGTAACGCCAGTCTTTGTGATACTATCATTAGTATTATTGTAGTATGTTGTAGTAACGCCAGTCTTTGTGATACTATCATTAGTATTATTGTAGTATGTTGTAGTAACGCCAGTCTTTGTGATACTATCATTAGTATTATTGTAGTATGTTGTAGTAACGCCAGTCTTTGTTATACTATCATTAGTATTATTGTAGTATGTTGTAGTAACGCCAGTCTTTGTGATACTATCATTAGTATTATTGTAGTAACTCCAGTCTTTGTGATACTATCATTAGTATTATTGTAGTATGTTGTAGTAACTCCAGTCTTTGTGATACTATCATTAGTATTATTGTAGTATGTTGTAGTAACGCCAGTCTTTGTGATACTATCATTAGTATTATTGTAGTATGTTGTAGTAACGCCAGTCTTTGTGATACTATCATTAGTATTATTGTAGTATGTTGTAGTAACGCCAGTCTTTGTGATACTATCATTAGTATTATTGTAGTAACTCCAGTCTTTGTGATACTATCATTAGTATTATTGTAGTAACTCCAGTCTTTGTGATACTATCATTAGTATTATTGTAGTATGTTGTAGTAACTCCAGTCTTTGTGATACTATCATTAGTATTATTGTAGTATGTTGTAGTAACGCCAGTCTTTGTGATACTATCATTAGTATTATTGTAGTAACGCCAGTCTTTGTGATACTATCATTAGTATTATTGTAGTATGTTGTAGTAACTCCAGTCTTTGTGATACTATCATTAGTATTATTGTAGTAACGCCAGTCTTTGTGATACTATCATTAGTATTATTGTAGTAACGCCAGTCTTTGTGATACTATCATTAGTATTATTGTAGTATGTTGTAGTAACTCCAGTCTTTGTGATACTATCATTAGTATTATTGTAGTAACTCCAGTCTTTGTGATACTATCATTAGTATTATTGTAGTATGTTGTAGTAACGCCAGTCTTTGTGATACTATCATTAGTATTATTGTAGTATGTTGTAGTAACGCCACTCTTTGTGATACTATCATTAGTATTATTGTAGTATGTTGTAGTAACTCCAGTCTTTGTGATACTATCATTAGTATTATTGTAGTATGTTGTAGTAACGCCAGTCTTTGTGATACTATCATTAGTATTATTGTAGTAACTCCAGTCTTTGTGATACTATCATTAGTATTATTGTAGTAACTCCAGTCTTTGTGATACTATCATTAGTATTATTGTAGTAACTCCAGTTTTTGTGATACTATCATTAGTATTATTGTAGTATGTTGTAGTAACTCCAGTCTTTGTGATACTATCATTAGTATTATTGTAGTATGTTGTAGTAACGCCAGTCTTTGTGATACTATCATTAGTATTATTGTAGTATGTTGTAGTAACTCCAGTCTTTGTGATACTATCATTAGTATTATTGTAGTAACGCCAGTCTTTGTGATACTATCATTAGTATTATTGTAGTAACGCCAGTCTTTGTGATACTATCATTAGTATTATTGTAGTATGTTGTAGTAACTCCAGTCTTTGTGATACTATCATTAGTATTATTGTAGTAACTCCAGTCTTTGTGATACTATCATTAGTATTATTGTAGTAACGCCAGTCTTTGTGATACTATCATTAGTATTATTGTAGTATGTTGTAGTAACGCCAGTCTTTGTGATACTATTAGTATTATTGTAGTATGTTGTAGTAACTCCAGTCTTTGTGATACTATCATTAGTATTATTGTAGTATGTTGTAGTAACGCCAGTCTTTGTGATACTATCATTAGTATTATTGTAGTATGTTGTAGTAACGCCAGTCTTTGTGATACTATCATTAGTATTATTGTAGTAACGCCAGTCTTTGTGATACTATCATTAGTATTATTGTAGTAACGCCAGTCTTTGTGATACTATCATTAGTATTATTGTAGTATGTTGTAGTATGTTGTAGTAACTCCAGTCTTTGTGATACTATCATTAGTATTATTGTAGTATGTTGTAGTAACGCCAGTCTTTGTGATACTATCATTAGTATTATTGTAGTAACTCCAGTCTTTGTGATACTATCATTAGTATTATTGTAGTATGTTGTAGTAACGCCAGTCTTTGTGATACTATCATTAGTATTATTGTAGTATGTTGTAGTAACGCCAGTCTTTGTGATACTATCATTAGTATTATTGTAGTAACGCCAGTCTTTGTGATACTATCATTAGTATTATTGTAGTATGTTGTAGTAACTCCAGTCTTTGTGATACTATCATTAGTATTATTGTAGTATGTTGTAGTAACGCCAGTCTTTGTGATACCATCATTAGTATTATTGTAGTAACGCCAGTCTTTGTGATACTATCATTAGTATTATTGTAGTATGTTGTAGTAACTCCAGTCTTTGTGATACTATCATTAGTATTATTGTAGTATGTTGTAGTAACTCCAGTCTTTGTGATACTATCATTAGTATTATTGTAGTATGTTGTAGTAACTCCAGTCTTTGTGATACTATCATTAGTATTATTGTAGTATGTTGTAGTAACGCCAGTCTTTGTGATACTATCATTAGTATTATTGTAGTATGTTGTAGTAACTCCAGTCTTTGTGATACTATCATTAGTATTATTGTAGTATGTTGTAGTAACGCCAGTCTTTGTGATACTATCATTAGTATTATTGTAGTATGTTGTAGTAACGCCAGTCTTTGTGATACTATCATTAGTATTATTGTAGTAACGCCAGTCTTTGTGATACTATCATTAGTATTATTGTAGTAACGCCAGTCTTTGTGATACTATCATTAGTATTATTGTAGTATGTTGTAGTAACTCCAGTCTTTGTGATACTATCATTAGTATTATTGTAGTATGTTGTAGTAACGCCAGTCTTTGTGATACTATCATTAGTATTATTGTAGTATGTTGTAGTAACTCCAGTCTTTGTGATACTATCATTAGTATTATTGTAGTAACGCCAGTCTTTGTGATACTATCATTAGTATTATTGTAGTATGTTGTAGTAACTCCAGTCTTTGTGATACTATCATTAGTATTATTGTAGTAACTCCAGTCTTTGTGATACTATCATTAGTATTATTGTAGTATGTTGTAGTAACTCCAGTCTTTGTGATACTATCATTAGTATTATTGTAGTATGTTGTAGTAACGCCAGTCTTTGTGATACTATCATTAGTATTATTGTAGTAACGCCAGTCTTTGTGATACTACAATAATACTAATGATAGTATCACAACGACTGGCGTTACTACAACATACTACAATAATACTAATGATAGTATGTTGTAGTAACGCCAGTCTTTGTGATACTATCATTAGTATTATTGTAGTATGTTGTAGTAACTCCAGTCTTTGTGATACTATCATTAGTATTATTGTAGTATGTTGTAGTAACGCCAGTCTTTGGGATACTATCATTAGTATTATTGTAGTATGTTGTAGTAACGCCAGTCTTTGTGATACTATCATTAGTATTATTGTAGTATGTTGTAGTAACGCCAGTCTTTGTGATACTATCATTAGTATTATTGTAGTAACGCCAGTCTTTGTGATACTATCATTAGTATTATTGTAGTATGTT
>NC_050195.1:4650659-4660659 GCF_008315115.2 Sander lucioperca | reverse complement strand
CTAACCTGTCTCTCTCTCTCTAACCTGTCTGTCTCTAACCTGTCTCTCTCTAACCTGTCTGTCTCTCTCTAACCTGTCTGTCTCTAACCTGCCTGTCTCTCTCTAACCTGTTTGTCTCTAACCTGTCTCTTTCTAACCTGTCTGTCTCTAACCTGTCTATCTCTCTAACCTGTCTGTCTCTCCAGAGGATCAGCACGTCCAGTGGCGATGGGAAACATTACTGCTATCCTCACTTCACCTGCGCCATCGACACGGAGAACATCCGCCGCGTCTTCAATGACTGTCGTGACATCATCCAGCGCATGCACCTACGCCAATACGAGCTGCTCTGATTGGCCGCTGGCAGCCCCCCCCCGAGACATGTGACCTGAAGAGGCTAACGCTAATCTAGAAGATAATCTGCTGATATATATCACACTAAATGTTGTTTGATTAGTGATCGATAGGACAGAATGTGTCTGTTTCCTTTCTCCCTGTCCGCTGCAGGGGATTGTGGGTAGTATAGTTCTGTAGATGGAAAGGAAGCACAGGGTAGATCATACACCCGATAAACCTGTAGACATCAACACAAAGCATACTGCACAGGCGTCAATCACCATCTCCAAACCCACCAGACTCCATGTAAATAATCACTACTTTTAGAGCCAGCATATCTCCACCAGACTCCATGTAAATAATCAGGACTTTTAGTGTGTATAGAGCCAGCATATTTCCACCAGACTCCATGTAAATAATCAGTACTTTTAGCGTGTATAGAGCCAGCATATTTCCACCAGACTCCATGTAAATAATCAGTACTTTTAGCGTGTATAGAGCCAGCATATCTCCACCAGACTCCATGTAAATAATCAGGACTTTTAGCGTGTAGAGAGCCAGCATATCTCCACCAGACTCCATGTAAATAATCAGGACTTTTAGTGTGTATAGAGCCAGCATATTTCCACCAGACTCCATGTAAATAATCAGTACTTTTAGCGTGTATAGAGCCAGCATATTTCCACCAGACTCCATGTAAATAATCAGGACTTTTAGCGTGTATAGAGCCAGCATATCTCCACATGTAAATGGGTGAATTAAGGGTTTATTTCAACCAAACCAGAGTGGTGATTGTTGGAACAGTGGAAAGATGAACCAAGACGGCTTTTGGTAGTTTGATTTAGTTTCTGTCCACTTTGAATGAAGTGTGTTTTACAATGATAAAATCACTGATTATTACATGGAGTCTGGTGGAGTTGGGACCAGTTTCAGAGAAGCATGGGAACATAAGAGTCCAGGGTGAAAAATCATTGTTAACGTGCAGTAAAGTCTGTTGATGTCGACACGTGCAGCGGGTGGGATCTAGCATCTACCGGAGCCCAGGATGTGTAGTTTGACTGTCATGTGCGAGGGGGCGGGGCTTATAAACTAGACTTAGAAAAGTCTCCGAAAGTTTGAATTTTGAATCTATTTTTCCACATTTCTGAACTTGTAACAGGATATTATCATTAATATGAATATAATCTTTTGCGTACGCTCTCTCTGTTCTTTCTAGAGTTTCTTAGTTTGATTTAAACAAATGAAAGCTTTATATTTGCAGCTGGAACATTTAAAAGAATATTAAAGACTGTTTATGTCAAAGATTGGATTTCTTGTTTGTTTTTTGTCTTTAAGAAAGTATTAAATGTCTTATATATTCTAGCTTCACATTATTTACTGTTGAAGATCATTTTGGATATTTTTTTGTGATTCTCTCACACTCACTCACTCACTCTCACACACACACACACACACACACACACACACACACACACACTCTCTCACTCCTTAATTTACCAAATCAGAAAAAGATTTATTTCCAGATAAGTTACACTTACAAAACCAGAGTCTGGTAGGACCAGGCTAGTGGACCAGAGTCTGGTAGGACCAGGCTAGTGGACCAGAGTCTGGTAGGACCAGGCTAGTGGACCAGAGTCTGGTAGGACCAGGCTAGTGGACCAGAGTCTGCTAGGACCAGGCTATCAGGTCCAGAAGCGTCCCGCGGTACCATATCTCCTCATTTAGTTAGTAGGAAACTTCAGTTGTTTATCTGGAGAAGAGCCGCTGAGGCCTGAGCACAGCGGGAGCAGTGCGCATGCGCAGAACGTAGTGTTCCGTTTCGACCACAGAGGATCTTTGGCGCGCTGCCTGCGTGCCCCTGCAGTGTGTGCGTGCCTTCCCGCTCTGCTCGTCCTCATCATCAACAACAACAACAACAACAACAACAACCGGACAAAGTGTCTCCAGTGCCGCCGCGGACACCGGGCCGCCCTGACGGTAAGTCCGCTCCCCGAGCCTCGCGCTCCCCTCTCCCGCGGCCCGCCGTGTCCGCGAGAGATGCTGCGCGCTCTCGAGCCGTTCATGGCCGCCGCCGCTGCTCGAGCCCCGTCTCGTTCGTGTTGCCGAGGCTCGCGTGCCTGCGTATCAGTCCCGGGGTCCGCGAGCGAGCCAGCACGCGGCCCGCCCGCTCCCGGTCCCACCGGCCGACTGTTCAGCAGGTTTACCGGAGAAACTCCGTTAACGCAGAAACGCCATTTTGTCTTTCTATGTTTGTGAAACAGCAACCGGACTGTCCGCCATGTTACTGAAACAACTCAGTCAGATACCGTGTGAAACCTCCGGTAAACGGCTGTTTCTCCCGCTGACACTAAGTTACACGGTTAACGTTTAAACGGGTTGAACCCGTGTCGTGCCACAACTCTCCTAATCTTCACGTTTAGCGGTGTTTAAAGTCCATTTCAGCCGAGAAAAGTTTGATTTCTGTTACCGAATTGGCGTTTCCATCCTAGGACGGCGAAGGAATGACCCGCCCTACTCTGCCTCTGATTGGCTCATCCTGGTGTTTACTCTAACCCTAACCAATCCAACCACGAGGGCAGCGAGTATCAGCCAATCAGCGGCAGAGTAGGGCGGGATATTCCTTCGCCGTCCTAGGAAAACGCGAACAGCCGCGGTGGTTTCAGCGGCAGTTGGAGTAAAATGCATCCGAGGAAAAGTGACCGGCAGTCGGGTACAGAGCACCGTGATGTCGCGGATGTTCCAGCGGCCGTTAGAGTTGAGTTAAGGCCGACAAAAAGTACCTTTCCTTCGGCGAGACACCAAAACGACCGGTTAAGATTAGATAAAGGGAAGAACTCTTGATCTGTTGTGCTAAATCAGTGTTAGCCTCGCAGCTGCTAGCCCGTTAGCCTAGCCCACTTTAGTCCGGGTTAAATGCACTCCCGTATCAGAGCCTCGGGTACCGGCTGTTAGCGGATAAAAACCCGGTCTGTTCCGGTAAATATTGTCGGTATGCTCGATGTTAACAGCTAGCTGCTGTCTGTCCCCAACATGGATCAGGAAGCGTGCACACGCTTCGGTGCGCGTGTCCGCTGTACAAAAGGTACATGAACTATTGGAACCAGACTACACACACACACACACACACACACACACACACACACACAGACAGACAGACAGACAGACACAGAGAGAGACAGACAGAGACACACACACACACACACAGACAGACAGACAGACAGACACACACAGAGAGACAGACACACAGACAGAGAGACACACAGAGACAGAGACACACACACACACAGAGAGAGACACACACACACACACAGAGACGGTGAAGTACGTGCTGTGTGTGTGTGTGTGTGTGTCTCCAGATGTGTGAGACGGTGAAGTACGTGCTGTGTGTGTGTGTCTCCAGATGTGTGAGACGGTGAAGTACGTGGACGGAGAGCACACGTCTGTGTTCCTGAAGCTGCTCAACGAGCAGCGCCTGGAGGGCGAGCACTGCGACATCGCCGTGGTCGTGGAAGACGTCAAGTTCCGCGCTCACCGCTGCGTCCTCGCCGCCTGCTCCAACTACTTCAAGAAACTCTTCAAGAAACACGAGGTACTCTCCACAAAACACAAGTACTGTCTGAAACACGAGGTACTCTCAACAAAACACAAGTACTGTCTGAAACACGAGGTACTCTCAACAAAACACAAGTACTGCCTGAAACACGAGGTACTCTCAACAAAACACAAGTACTGCCTGAAACACGAGGTACTCTCCACAAAACACTAAGTACCTAAACCCTAAAATGTGTGAATCAGAATCTGTCATTATTGCACAATTCCTCCAAGTACCTAACTAAAAAACTACAAATCCCTATCCTTACCAGAGTCAATCTAGTGTTTAGTAACTCCTAAATAATGTTGATTCCTCACTGACGTCCAGTGATCACGGTTAATGAAGTCCGTGTTAACACAGCCCATCTCCACTGTTACCCGGCGACAGAGAAACAGGCTGGATAGTCCGGTACACGGTTGTTTCCACAACAACAACACAGCCGTCTCTGAACTGGCGTTGGGAGTTTGGTTGAAGTTGGATGTAGTCCAGTTGTTGTCTAATGAGCGGACACTTGCAAGCAGGATTGATGGAACAGGTGGCCGGCTAGCGTTAGCTTTCCACCTAGCTAGGTTATACTCCCCCCCCCCCCCCCCCCCATTCACGTTTCACCGCTGAGGATGTCTCACCGTGATCGCCCGCTACGGCCGCCGCTGCTGCTCGCTGGTAAACTAACTTGTACGGCGGGCCACAGCAACCTCTTATTCCCGAATATTCATCCCCCCCCCCCCCCCCCCATCTTGTTTTCTGGTAATGTTTTTGTATACATACATGCAGGTGCTGGTCATATAATTAGTATATCATGAAAAAGTTGATTTATTTCAGTAATTCCATTGAAAAAGTGAAACTTGTATAATGTATACATTCATTCCACACAGACTGATATATTTCAAGTGTTTATTTCTTTTAATTTTGATGATTTTAACTGACAACTAATGAAAACCCCAAATTCAGTATCTCAGAAAATTAGAATATTACTTAAGACCAATACAAATGTTGGCCAACTGAAAAGTATGAACATGAAAAGTATGAGCATGTACAGCACTCAATACTTGGTTGGGGCTCCTTTTGCCTGAATTACTGCAGCAGTGCGGCGTGGCATGGAGTCCATCAGGCTGTGGCACTGCTCAGGTGAGCCCAGGTTGCTCTGATAGTGGCCTTCAGCTCTTGTGCATTGTTGGGTCTGGCGTATTGTATCTTCCTCTTCACAATACCCCATAGATTCTCTATAGGGTTAAGGTCAGGCCAGTTTGCTGGCCAATTAAGAACAGGGATACCATGGTCCTTAAACCAGGTACTGGTAGCTTTGGCACTGTGTGCAGGTGCCAAGTCGTGTTGGAAAATGAAATCTGCATCTCCATAAAGTTGGTCAGCAGCAGGAAGCATGAAGTGCTCTAAAACTTCCTGGTAGACGGCTGCGTTGACCTTGGACCTCAGAAAACACAGTGGACCAACACCAGCAGATGACACGGCACCCCAAACCATCACTGACTGTGGAAACTTTACACTGGACTTCAAGCAACGTGGATTCTGTGCCTCTCCTCTCTTCCTCCAGACTCTGGGACCTGGATTTGAGAACATAACTTTGGACCACTCAGCAGCAGTCCAGTCCTTTCTGTCTTTAGCCCAGACGAGACCCTTCTGACGCGGTGTCTTGTTCAGGAGTGGTTTGACACAAGGAATGCGACAGCTGAAGCCCATGTCTTGCATACGTCTGTGTGTGGTGGTTCTTGAAGCACTGACTCCAGCTGCAGTCCGCTCTCTGGGAATCTGCCCCACATTTTTGAATGGGTTTTGTTTCCCAGTCCTCTCCAGGGTGCGGTTATCCCTATTGCTTGTACACTTTGTTCGACCACATCTTTTCCTTCCCTTCGCCTCTCTGTTAATGTGCTTGGACACAGAGCTCTGTGAACAGCCAGTCTCTTTAGCAATGGCCTTTTGTGTCTTGCCCTCCTTGTGCAAGATGTCAATGGTCGTCTTTTGGACAGCTGTCAGGTCAGCAGTCTTCCCCATGATGGTGTAGCCTACAGAACTAGACTGAGAGACCGTTTAAAGGCCTTTGCAGGTGTTTGGAGTTAATTAGCTGATTAGAGTGTGGCACCAGGTGTCTTCAATATTGAACCTTTTCACAATATTCTAATTTTCTGAGATACTGAATTTGGGGTTTTCATTAGTTGTCAGTTATAATCATCAAAATTAAAAGAAATAAACACTTGAAATATATCAGTCTGTGTGGAATGAATGTATACATTATACAAGTTTCACTTTTTGAATGGAATTACTGAAATAAATCAACTTTTTCATGATATACTAATTATATGACCAGCACCTGTATGTATGTATGTATGTATGTATATGTGTGTGTATATATAAAATGTGTGTGTGTGTGTGTGTATCTATCTTGTTGTCTGGGTCTGGCAGGTGGACAACTCGTCTGTGATCGAGATCGACTTCATCCGCTCCGACATCTTTGAGGAAGTGTTGAACTACATGTACACGGCCAAGATCTCGGTGAAGAAACGAGACGTCAACCTGATGATGTCATCGGGCCAGATCCTCGGGATCCGCTTCCTCGACAAACTCTGCTCACAGGTAACTTTATACACCTTAATACACCTTTATACCTGCTCACAGGTAACTTTATACACCTTAATACACCTTTATACACCTTAATACCCTCTCACAGGTAACTTTATACACCTTTATACACCTTAATACCCTCTCACAGGTAACTTTATACACCTTAATACCCTCTCACAGGTAACTTTATACACCTTTATACACCTTAATACCCTCTCACAGGTAACTTTATACACCTTAATACACCTTAATACCCTCTCACAGGTAACTTTATACACCTTAATACCCTCTCACAGGTAACTTTATACACCTTAATACCCTCTCACAGGTAACTTTATACACCTTAATACCCTCTCACAGGTAACTTTATACACCTTAATACCCTCTCACAGGTAACTTTATACACCTTAATACACCTTAATACCCTCTCACAGGTAACTTTATACACCTTAATACCCTCTCACAGGTAACTTTATACACCTTAATACCCTCTCACAGGTAACTTTATACACCTTAATACACCTTAATACCCTCTCACAGGTAACTTTATACACCTTAATACCCTCTCACAGGTAACTTTATACACCTTAATACCCTCTCACAGGTAACTTTATACACCTTTATACACCTTAATACCCTCTCACAGGTAACTTTATACACCTTAATACACCTTAATACCCTCTCACAGGTAACTTTATACACCTTAATACCCTCTCACAGGTAACTTTATACACCTTTATACACCTTAATACCCTCTCACAGGTAACTTTATACACCTTAATACCCTCTCACAGGTAACTTTATACACCTTAATACACCTTAATACCCTCTCACAGGTAACTTTATACACCTTAATACCCTCTCACAGGTAACTTTATACACCTTAATACACCTTAATACCTGCTCACAGGTAACTTTATACACCAGAAAAGGTTGTTGTTAACCTGTCTGTTGTTTACCTGTCTGTTGTTTACCTGTCTGTTGTTGACCTGTCTGTTGCTCCTCAGAAGCGAGACGTGTCATCAGAGGACAAAGAGAAGTTTCCATACGACATCGTGAAGATGGCGCTGCCGCCTGAAGCTCAGCTGGCTGCCGACGCCGAGGTAAACAATCAACAATCAATATCACCTGATCAACAATCAATATCACCTGATCAACAATCAATATCTGTCACACAGATTCTACACATTACACTGAAATGTTATCATGACTCCATATGTCTCTCTCTCTACTGTCTCTCTCTCTTTCTCTCTCTCTCTCTCTCTGTCTCTCTAACTGTGTGTGTGTGTGTGTGTGTGTGTGTGTGTGTGTGTGTGTGTGTGTGTAGGTTCTCGGGGAGCATGATGACACACACACCACAGATGACCTTGTCGAGGCGTCGGCCAATCAGGAGCTAGATAAGTCTCCCAGTGCAGCGCTGCGTGTCCAGGAAGCCATCTTGAAAGAACTGACCAATGAGGACGTACACAAGGTTAGTCACCAGGGTCAGAGGAAGGTCGCTGGGCCGACGGGAGATTTCGTGTTTTCAGACGATCTGAAAATAGTTGCCACTCACACACGGTCTGTAACTCTAAGATCGGTAACTTTCTCCAGGTTACTTTCCCGGCAAATAGAGCAGGCAGCTACGTCTGGGGTCCCACATGCATGACGTATTTGTTGCCTTCATCCAATAGCGTGCGTAGGAAAGTCTTGGTGTTGGTGACACGTTTGTCAACAACTGGCTGTTACCATGAAAGTTTTCTGGTAGCTGTGCCAAGAGAAATCTCAATCATTCCCAATCTAGCAGAGACGGAGAGCGTAGGTATATGTAAGGAGATAACATAGACACAGGCTAATTATTGATCACTAAAATGATAGTTAACATTAGTAATTAAACTTAAACAGCTAATGGAAGTCCAAACTGCCTGAGAGCTTCTCCTGTACTATACGGTAATTCCTCTACTATGAGACAGTAAGTCTCGTGGTTATGACCCAATCGTTAGCCTATTTTTATAAAAACGTCTGCTACGGAGCCATAACGTGAGGTACAAGGTAATGGAGCCTTTTATACATTGTCGTGTTTCTTTAGAAATAAACAATGGACAAATAGAGTCTTTAAACTCTTCAGATGTAAAGTTATTCTCTGTCAAAGTGACGTCAGAATGAATGGCAGTCAATGGGATGCTAACGGGGGGTGATGGCTAGGTAGCATCAAAATGGCGCCATAGGAGCCACGCGGTCCGAGGAGAAGCTGACCCCCTTGGTAAAACTGAGAACAGCCCAAAACAATCACAAAATTAAAGCTGAAAGCAGCGATGAGCGGGCCCTGGCCTTCTACTGGCAGACCAACATCACATGTAGAAAACACATTCTAGTTTCATGTAAATCTGAATAACTTTTGCCAAGATACAACCGTTCATGTTTTAAAATCAAAATTCAAAATTCTTTTGATAAATTTTAGTCAGGAGGGTCCACCGAGTCTATATCCAAGTTTTCGTGCAGATCAGACTCACGGCCCAGGAGGAGTTAGACAGAGTAGGTTTCCCATATATCTATATATCTATAATATTTTGCTGATTAATTAAAAACAATTAAAACAGCGCCATCTAATGGCCGATTGACGCCAGGTTTGGCACAGATGCTAAACCGGCCATGACGAACAACCTTGTCAAGTTTCGGGGCAATTGGAATAATTGTTGCCAAGATAATGCAACTTCCTGTTTAGACAGGAAGTTGCTGTAACTTGCGCATTTTTTCAACTATCAAAATTCTCTGGATAACTTTTCGTCATGATGGTCAACAGATACTACCTGCAAAGATTCAAGAAGATTGAAATCACGGCCTAGGACGAGTTAGAAAGAATGTAAAACACATGAAAAATGCATAATTAAAAATGGCCGCCTTCCGGTTGGGTGGAGCTAATGAAGGTAAATAGGAATGATGTCCGCAATGATTAGAGCAATATGGGTATTAAATCTGGTGAAGATCGGAGCAACTATGTCCAAGTTAAGGCCTTCCAGGCATTAGGGGGCGCTATGGAGCCCACTTACAGGTTTGGGCCAAATCGCTGTACAGTCTCGCAAAGCTCCCAGGTGTTCATGTGGGCGCCAATTTTTGTGAGTTTTCGTATATATTGAGGCCGTCAAAAATGTGCCCAAGGGCTAAAACCAATTAGGGGGCGCTATAGAGCAACCATACCACTCCCAAGCCTAAATGTGAATTCAGATGAAAGAGTTTACTATTGTGCACATGGCTGCAACATCTTGAGAGTTTTCGTGCATCCTGAAGTCCTCAAACAAGTGTTCGTAAAATGAAGATTTTTACACGAAAACCAATATTTCGGAAATTATAGAATTTTGTAATTTTTTCTAAAAATAGCTCCATGGACTTGAAGATGAGACCTTTGTTCCCTCAAAAGTTGGTGTTGTGAGTTGGCATGCTAACCCCCTCAAAAATGCAACAAGGAATTGGTAAAAATAATAATAATTAAAGCTGCAAGCAGCGATGGACGGGCCCTCGCTCCTCTGCACGCGTCGG
>NC_050195.1:4620659-4630659 GCF_008315115.2 Sander lucioperca | reverse complement strand
AATGTTCACAAAATATTCAGTTATCCGGCTCTATCTTTTCAGTTTGATATGTATTACAGTTTTTGTGAAAACGTTGTTTAAGTTTAGTGATCATTTCAGGATTTTTCTGTGTTTCTAGTGAGTGTGTATTGCGTCTCCTAGAGTGGATGATGTCATCGCCAGAGCACAGAACGTTCAAAAAAATATCTTTGTCCCCTCTCTATAAATTGCTCTCACGCCCACAATATCTACTTGTCATACACAATTTATACATCAAAACGTAGGTATTTTTGTCTAGTTTTGTGATATGCCTTATACTTTTGGCTCGATGAGCTTCCAAATGACAAGAGTTCCACATCTCTGTCCATCCACTGCCCTGTTTAACATTCTTCACATTTCTGAGCGAAACGCAGAGCGAACCACTTTTTTAAATCGCTGATATGCCCACATTTTTAAGTTTATCAACATAAATTTTACATGAATACGTTCACAAAGGTCTTGTGGTGGTCACGATTACATAATTTCACCAATAGAACTTATCGTTTTAGCAGTCTGAGGCTTTATTTGAGAGCTTGCTCTGTGTCTTTGAATAGCTCCAGTGGGGCACAGCTGACAGTTTCAGCAGGTGACACGGTCGTTAACCTGATTAAAGATCAAAGAGATCTCATCACAGACTTCAAAGGGTGTTTATCAACATGGTCACAGGTCATTAGTAGCCATGACAACCCTTTCACAGACAGTCAACTTGAATACTACAGGCAGTAATATGAACATTAGTCTATATCTTGTGCGTTCCACTTCTGTCTGACTGTCTCTGTCTCTCTGTCTCTCTTTTTTTTTATTTTATTCCCTCTTCCGTACGTTTTTTGGCTCTCTGTAACTTCTGCACACGTTGAGCTATTAAAACCATTCAACTTTTAAAATGTTCAGCTCTTTCAGCTAATGACGGGACTTCTTCAACTTTTTTTCTATTATTTATACTTTTTAAAATATTAAGCTTTTTAACACTTTTTTTAAACATTGAAGTCAATGAGATCATGCTTCAAATCCTTCAAATTTTCTTCCGCTCCCAACATTTTCAGCCCCTCCATACTTTCACCTAAAGTTCTAAATAAAGAACCTACTGTTCTCTCACACTGTCTCTCACTCATTAGCATTAGCTGGTGTGGTGATCAATGATCAAAGACAGGCTTTATAAGTGCTAAAGGAACATTTTCAACTATACAGATGATAGTGTAGTGGATATTGTGTATGTCTTTGGTGTGGGAGATCAAGGTTTGAAACCAGCTGTGATACATCAGTCAATATGTCCCTGATTGAGATGTTATTTCACTTTTTTTCAATTATTCTCACTTCTTCAACTTATTCTTACGGATTTAAGCTATTCAAACAGTTTAGCTTTAGCAATTCAGCTATTCATGTTTTATTTTGGCTCTCCTCTCTTTCTCTCCTCTCTTCTCTCCTTCTCTCTGTCCTCTCTTTCCTTTTGTTCAGCCCCATTCTTTTTACCTAATATATTTCACATCTCATATCAGCTAGATTGATGCTTTTTCGTTCTATGCAGTGTCTGATAATAATACAAAGTATTTCTTCTTTCAGCCGTTTTAGGTAATTCATTTCAACTTTCATCTTTGACAGTATTACAGTTCAGCTTCAAGCTTTTCTAACAATGTATTTTAGCTCTTCACTTGGGTAATGCAGTTTAGCTTCCAACTCTAACAATTTTCCTGATTTTTTTAGCAGTGTAGTTCATTTGAGCTTTAAGATTTTTCGTACTATTTGTTTCATATTTCTGCATTTGTGAGTGATTATCAGTTAGAAAATAAACTCAGACCTCACAATGTTCTACGTCTTTTGTCATTATTCAACTTTTGAAGCCAACAGTTCAGTTTAGCATAAGCTTTTAACTTTTTAATGAAATTCATACGTATTAAAACGATTTCCACTTTTTCAACTATTCTCACTACTTCAACTTCTTCTTAATGATTTAAACTATTCAACCAGTTTAGCTTTAGCAATTCAGCTATTCAGCATTCCCACGCATTTTCCGCAGGAAATGCATTTTCTAGTTTTTTTTTATTCCCTCTTCCGTACGTTTTTTGGCTCTCTGTAACTTCTGCATACGTTCAGCTATTAAAACCATTCAACTTTTAAAATGTTCAGCTCTTTCAGCTAATGATGGGACTTCTTCAACTTTTTTTCTACTATTTATACTTTTTAAAATATTAAGCTTTTTATGACTTTTTTTTAACATTGAAGTCAATGAGAACATGCTTCAAATCCTTAAAATCTTCTTCCGCTCCCAAAATTTTCAGCTCCTTCATACTTTCACCTACAGACGCCAAACAAACTTTAAAATGTTCACAAAATATTCAGTTATCCGGCTCTATCTTTTCAGTTTGATATGTTTTACAGTTTTTGTGAAAAAGTTGTTTAAGTTTAGTGATCATTTCAGGATTTTTCTGTGTTTCTAGTGAGTGTGTATTGCGTCTCCTAGAGTGGATGATGTCATCGCCAGAGCACAGAACGTTCAAAAAAAAATCTTTGTCCCCTCTCTATAAATTGCTCTCACGCCCACAATATCTACTTGTCATACACAATTTATACATCAAAACGTAGGTATTTTTGTCTAGTTTCAGGGAATGTGAATCCGTTTTGCGATATGCCTTATACTGTTGGCTCGATGAGCTTCCAAATGACAAGAGTTCCACATCTCTGTCCATCCACTGCCCTGTTTAACATTCTTCACATTTCTGAGCGAAACGCAGAGCGAACCACTTTTTTAAATCGCTGATATGCCCACATTTTTAAGTTTATCAACATAAATTTTACATGAATATGTTCACAAAGGTCTTGTGGTGGTCACGATTACATCATTTCACCGATAGCCCTTATCGTTTTAGCAGTCTGAGGCTTTATTTGAGAGCTTGCTCTGTGTCTTTGAATAGCTCCAGTGGGGCACAGCTGACAGTTTCAGCAGGTGACACGGTCGTTAACCTGATTAAAGATCAAAGAGATCTCATCACAGACTTCAAAGGGTGTTTATCAACATGGTCACAGGTCATTAGTAGCCATGACAACCCTTTCACAGACAGTCAACTTGAATACTACAGGCAGTAATATGAACATTAGTCTATATCTTGTGCGTTCCACTTCTGTCTGACTGTCTCTGTCTCTCTTTTTTTTAATTTTATTCCCTCTTCCGTACGTTTTTTGGCTCTCTGTAACTTCTGCACACGTTGAGCTATTAAAACCATTCAACTTTTAAAATGTTCAGCTCTTTCAGCTAATGACGGGACTTCTTCAACTTTTTTTCTATTATTTATACTTTTTAAAATATTAAGCTTTTTAACACTTTTTTTAAACATTGAAGTCAATGAGATCATGCTTCAAATCCTTCAAATTTTCTTCCGCTCCCAACATTTTCAGCCCCTCCATACTTTCACCTACAGTTCTAAATAAAGAACCTACTGTTCTCTCACACTGTCTCTCACTCATTAGCATTAGCTGGTGTGGTGATCAATGATCAAAGACAGGCTTTATAAGTGCTAAAGGAACATTTTCAACTATACAGATGATAGTGTAGTGGATATTGTGTATGTCTTTGGTGTGGGAGATCAAGGTTTGAATCCAGCTGTGATACATCAGTCAATATGTCCCTGATTGAGATGTTATTTCAGTTTTTTTCAATTATTCTCACTACTTCAACTTATTCTTACGGATTTAAGCTATTCAACCAGTTTAGCTTTAGCAATTCAGCTATTCATGTTTTATTTTGGCTCTCTCTTTTTCCTCTCTTTCTCTCCTCTCTTCTCTCCTTCTCTCTGTCCTCTCTTTCCTTTTGTTCAGCCCCATTCTTTTTACCTAATATATTTCACATCTCATATCAGCTAGATTGATGCTTTTTCGTTCTATGCAGTGTCTGATAATAATACAAAGTATTTCTTCTTTCAGCCGTTTTAGGTAATTCATTTCAACTTTCATCTTTGACAGTATTACAGTTCAGCTTCAAGCTTTTCTAACAATGTATTTTAGCTCTTCACTTGGGTAATGCAGTTCAGCTTCCAACTCTAACAATTTTCCTGATTTTTTAGCAGTGTAGTGCATTTGAGCTTTAAGATTTTTCGTACTATTGTTTCATATTTCTGCATTTGTGAGTGATTATCGGTTAGAAAATATACTCAGACCTCACAATGTTCTACGTCTTTTGTCATTATTCAACTTTTGAAGCCAACAGTTCAGTTTAGCATAAGCTTTTAACTTTTTAATGAAATTCATACGTATTAAAACGATTTCCACTTTTTCAACTATTCTCACTACTTCAACTTCTTCTTACTGATTTAAGCTATTCAACCAGTTTAGCTTTAGCAATTCAGCTATTCAGCATTCCCACGCATTTTCCGCAGGAAATGCATTTTCTAGTTATTATTCCGCCTCTTTTTTGTCCCGCTTCTAGTCTCGGAGCGTTGCCAACACGTGCACACAAAATACGTCAAAACGTGTGTAATGCTCGGGAATGGTGTGCTATGTGTTTTCAAAGAGATTTGCTGCACGGTTTTCACGAAATCGGCAAAAAACGGCGCAAAATTCTCCCATAGACTTGAATGGGAAATCTTCGTGAACTCGCTTAACATCGCTGAAAACAACCCCTCTTTGGGGCCATACTGTATCGCCATACTTTAATGTAGAGACATAATTAAAAGTTTAAACCGAAGACAAGACTTTGGAGTTTATTGGGCTGAATGGGCATTCTGATATCAAGCACGGTTTCTACCAAATCACAGTTTACGTATCGTCCAGTTTTCAGACCGTTTCAGATTTCCCAATGTGTGTGTATGGGGCCGGAATCTTCATAGTTAGAGTGGACGACAGAGTGGGGAGCTGTAGTACGATTCTCTGAATTTTCTCCAAACAAATGTCTCTCTCCTCTACAGTTTTCACTCTTCATACATCATTGTTGTTCAAAATGTAGGAAATTTTGTGCCAGTCGCAGACATGTAACTATGGAATCCACCGGACCTAAACTTTTGGCTCTCTTCATACCAATTGCTGATAGAAACAATGGAAAAAATATCTGGAAGGACTCAGACAGGAAGGTCTTAAATAGGTTTTAAAAAGGTCTATCTCTGAAGGGTTGAGACACTTAACACTTCACCGTTAAATCAACACTGTATGTATTTAAAATTTAAGCAACACTGGGGTATTATATATATAATTGCTAAGGCTCGCGTCGTTAAACCCACCAGACTCCATGTAAATAATCAGTACTTTAAGCATCCTAAACCCACCAGACTCCATGTAAATAATCAGTACTTTAAGCATCCTAAACCCACCAGACTCCATGTAAATAATCAGTACTTTAAGCATCCTAAACCCACCAGACTCCATGTAAATAATCAGTACTTTAAGCATCCTAAACCCACCAGACTCCATGTAAATAAACAGTACCTTAACCTTTCTGTAAGTGGTACTACTCTGTACTCTGGTCTTGACCTGTATGCATGTGTGGTGTCTTGTAAGCCCATCCATCCATTCCCTATTGCTATTGTTAAACAAATGTATTCTGTCTCTCTCAGTGACAGTGTGACCTATGTACGTCAATACAGCTACTGCTATTAACCCTTAGCTAGTGTTATTAGGATGTGCACCAAGTAGTAGGCACACTGTCAAAATTTCTTGCGGAATTTTCTAGTTATTATTATTATTATTATTATTATTATTATTATTATTATTATTATGGTCTGTTTCAGCTGCTCAGAGGAGGAACCACCTGGGGGAAGATGTCCCGGACGTCTCTGATTGGCTGCCTGTTTCTGGTCTTCAGCGTCTCCGTGTAGTTGTCTAGCCTCTTCCTCACCGTGGCCGCTTGTTGCCGTGTCAACGTGGACAGCAACGCCTCGGTAACGGACCCGGCAACCAGCGCCTCGGTAACAGACCCGGCAACCAGTGGCGCCTCCTCCTCTGAGAACGAACCGGTTACCAGGGACGATAACCCCGCCTCCGTTAGCCACGCCTCCTCCAGCTCCACCTCTGTTAGAGAGACAGACAGGCAGAGAGACAGACAGGTTAGAGAGACAGACAGGCAGAGGGACAGACAGGTTAGAGAGACAGACAGGTTAGAGAGGACGTACCATCCATACTCTTCATCTCCTCCTCTTCCTCCTCTTCCTCACCCTCCTCCTCCTCCTCAATGCTCCGAACTTCTCTCCAGTAGGTTTCCATGGCAACGTGGCTGATCATCGTCGGTGGGGGGGGGTGTGCCCAAAATAACCTGTTTCTGTTACCCTGTAACCCGGGACAACATGCTTAAATCATGACATCATTCAGCTAGTTTAGGAACCTGTGACATCATTCAGCTAGTTTAGGAACCTGTGACATCATTCAGCTAGTTTAGGAACCTGTGACATCATTAGGGTTGGGCATCCAGAACTGATTCCTACTTGGAGGATTTGGTTCCCAATTTAACATGAGCAAGTTTGGGTTTCCGTAGCGACCAGGCTGTTGTTGGGTTGCAGCCGTGGAGCCCAGTCAGCAGCTCTCTCTATATATATATATACTATATATATATATACTATATACTATATATATATATATATATACTATATACTATATATATATATATATATATACTATATACTATATATATATATACTATATACTATATATATATATATATATACTATATACTATATATATATATATATATACTATATATATATATATATATACTATATACTATATATATATATACTATATACTATATATATATATACTATATACTATATATATATACTATATACTATATATATATATATAGTATATATATATATACTATATACTATATATATATATATATATACTATATACTATATATATATATACTATATACTATATATATATACTATATACTATATATATATATATAGTATATATACTATATACTATATACTATATATATACTATATACTATATATATATATATATATATAGTATATATATATATATATAGTATATAGTATATAGTATATATATATAGTATATATACTATATACTATATATATATATACTATATACTATATATATATACTATATACTATATATATATATATATATATATATATATTATATATACTATATACTATATATATATATACTATATACTATATACTATATATATATATATACTATATATATAGTATATAGTATATATATAGTATATATATATATATATATTATATATAGTATATATATATACTATATACTATATATATATATAGTATATAGTATATATATATATATATATATATATATGAATGAACCAGGACCTAAAGGAAGAACCAGGACCTAAAGGAAGAACCAGGACCTAACTGAAGAACCAGGACCTAAAGGAAGAACCAGGATCTAAAGGAAGAACCAGGACCTAAAGGATGAACCAGGACCTAACGGAAGAACCAGGACCTAACTGAAGAACCAGGACCTAAAGGAAGAACCAGGACCTAAAGGAAGAACCAGGATCTAAAGGAAGAACCAGGACCTAACTGAAGAACCAGGACCTAACTGAAGAACCAGGACCTAAAGGAAGAACCAGGATCTAAAGGAAGAACCAGGAACTAAAGGAAGAACCAGGAACTAAAGGAAGAACCAGGACCTAAAGGATGAACCAGGACCTAAAGGAAGAACCAGGATCTAAAGGAAGAACCAGGATCTAAAGGAAGAACCAGGACCTAACTGAAGAACCAGGACCTAAAGGAAGAACCAGGACCTAAAGGAAGAACCAGGATCTAAAGGAAGAACCAGGAACTAAAGGAAGAACCAGGACCTAACGGACCAGAACCAGGATCTAAAGGAAGAACCAGGATTGTTAAAATCCAAACGATGGCCAACCCTAGAGGACACGTGTTTCTCTAAAGCTGTGAAACCAGAAAGATTAATGATGATGATGATGGAAGTCTCTTCCTCATCGATCAGTCTGTGTGTGTGTGTGTGTGTGTGTGTGTGTGTGTGTGTGTGTGTGTGTGTCTATGTGTGTGTGTGTGTGTGTGTGTGTGTGTGTGTGTGTGTGTGTGTGTGTCTATGTGTGTGTGTGTGTGTGTTGGGGGGAACCTTGGTCTAATGGTCTGGGTTCCCAGGGGAGGACTAAGTGGGGTGCGCAGGCTAACGCCAGCTCTCCATTAGCAGGAAATGGACGGTGTCGGCCAATCAGAGCAAAGTGTTTTCACTCAGACAGAAATCTGAGACGTTAAACTCAGAAAACCACATGGACATCTGACATTATACTGCAGTACACACTATACTGCAGTACACACTATACTGCAGTACACATTATACTGCAGTACACACTATACTGCAGTACACACTATACTGCAGTACACATTATACTGCAGTACACATTATACTGTAATTATACTGTAGTCCACATTATACTGTAATTATACTGTAGTACACATTATACTGTAATTATACTGTAGTACACATTATACTGTAATTATACTGTAGTACACATTATACTGTAATTATACTGTAGTCCACATTATACTGTAATTATACTGTAGTACACATTATACTGTAATTATACTGCAGTACACATTATACTGTAATTATACTTCAGATCTGGTCTGATCGTGATTCCATCGTCACCATTTCATCTTCTAAGAATATCTTTTATGAACATTTTGAAAAAGTGCTAAATGAATGTAATTTTAATAAGGAGGTGATTATTATGGGATGCTTCAACATCAATTGGGAAGACAAATCGTCACGGAAACATTAAAACACATCAGTGACTCAGCTGATAAATGATCAGTTCTAGGTCACTACAACACTAATAGATCTCATGTTTAGGAACAGGCCAAAGCCGACTGGACTACCTGACCACTAGAGGGTGACACAGGAATCAGGTCGCTCCCATCTCATCCCGAGCCCACGATACTCCCGTCACATCCCGATCACGTGACTGCCCCCCCAAAAAATCCTGTCCTGCAAAATCCAGAGAGAAAGACTCACAAATCCCGTTCCGCTCCCGTTTGGTTCCCTGTGTTGTCTAAAGTTATCAGACTCGCACGCCACCCGGCGGAAAAGAGAGAAAGAAAAAGAGACGCTGTCTGGAGGATAACTAGCCAGATGACATCGTGTGTGTGTGTTTGGGTAATCACGGTCAAATCACTGAGGTTGCCTCGGAAATTTAGGCTACACTATAATAGTATTACCTACAGGTCTAGGTAACATACATTACCTGCAGGTCTAGGTAACATACATTACCTGCAGGTCTAGGTAACATACATTACCTGCAGGTCTAGGTAACATACATTACCTACAGGTCTAGGTAACATACATTACCTGCAGGTCTAGGTAACATACATTACCTGCAGGTCTAGGTAACATACATTACCTGCAGGTCTAGGTAACATACATTACCTACAGGTCTAGGTAACATACATTACCTACAGGTCTAGGTAACATACATTACCTGCAGGTCTAGGCAATTTAATTACTTAATTCCTAACGGAGATCTTCTCACACTCAAAACACACATTTCTCCGTCCTGCTCCCGTTGATGTCTCTGCTCTGTTTCGTCCCTATCACGTTACCAACAGTGAAATTGACTCCTGTACCGCGGGACTCCCACGGTAATACTGTGACACACGGGGGTCCCAAAAACTTGTCACCCTCTACTGACCATAATATGATCCTGATAGCCAGGAAGCTAAATAACAAGCATTTCACTCCGCTTGTCCAAGAACAGGAATCTTTAAATATTCCGAAAAATATGCAGGATCAGTTTATAAGTGCTGTTCAGAGCATCAACTGGAGAACGTCCTTGAAGGAAAATCTTTGGAAGAAGACAGTCAAGGAGTTACACAACAACTGAAGAGATCAGTTAATGCTTTCACATGCAGACGACGACAGGAAAAATCAGAACACCATTCCTTGGATAACCACAGAAATCTTAAATCTAATGAAAAATCGGGATATGGCTTTAAAATCTGCCATTAAATCAAGAGCAAGAACAGATAGACATACT
>NC_050195.1:4613159-4615659 GCF_008315115.2 Sander lucioperca | reverse complement strand
TTTATACTTCTATATACATCTTTATACTTCTATATACATCTATATACTTCTATATACATCTTTATACTTCTATATACATCTTTATACTTATATATACATCTTTATACTTCTATATACATCTATATACTTCTATATACATCTATATACTTCTATACATCTATATACATCTTTATACTTCTATATACATCTTTATACTTCTATATACTTCTATATACTTCTATACATCTTTATACATCTTTATACTTCTATATACATCTTTATACTTCTATACATCTTTATACATCTTTATACTTCTGTATACATCTTTATACTTCTATATACATCTTTATACATCTTTATACTTCTATATACATCTATATACTTCTATATACATCTTTATACATCTTTATATTTCTATATACATCTTTATACTTCTATATACATCTATATACTTCTATATACATCTTTATACTTCTATATACATCTTTATACTTCTATATACATCTATATACTTCTATATACATCTTTATACTTCTATATACATCTTTATACTTCTATATACATCTTTATACTTCTATATACATCTATATACTTCTATATACATCTTTATACTTCTATATACATCTTTATACTTCTATATACATCTATATACTTCTATACATCTTTATACATCTTTATACTTCTATATACATCTTTATACTTCTATATACATCTTTATACTTCTATATACATCTTTATACTTCTATATACATCTTTATACTTCTATATACATCTTTATACATCTTTATACTTCTATACATCTTTATACTTCTATATACATCTTTATACTTCTATATACTTCTATATACATCTTTATACTTCTATATACATCTATATACTTCTATATACATCTATATACTTCTATATACATCTATATACTTCTATACATCTTTATACATCTTTATACTTCTATATACATCTTTATACTTCTATATACATCTTTATACTTCTATATACATCTTTATACTTCTATATACATCTTTATACTTCTATATACATCTTTATACATCTTTATACTTCTATACATCTTTATACTTCTATATACATCTTTATACTTCTATATACATCTTTATACTTCTATATACTTCTATATACATCTTTATACATCTTTATACATCTTTATACTTCTATATACATCTTTATACTTCTATATACTTCTATATACATCTTTATACTTCTATATACATCTATATACTTCTATACATCTTTATACATCTTTATACTTCTATATACATCTTTATACTTCTATACATCTTTATACATCTTTATACTTCTATATACATCTTTATACTTCTATACATCTTTATACATCTTTATACTTCTATATACATCTTTATACATCTTTATACTTCTATATACATCTTTATACATCTTTATACTTCTATATACATCTTTATACATCTTTATACATCTTTATACTTCTATATACATCTTTATACATCTTTATACATCTTTATACTTCTATATACATCTTTATACTTCTATATACATCTATATACTTCTATATACATCTTTATACTTCTTTATACATCTTTATACATCTTTATACTTCTATATACATCTTTATACATCTTTATACATCTTTATACATCTTTATACTTCTATATACATCTTAATACTTCTATATACATCTTTATACATCTTTATACTTCTATATACATCTTTATACTTCTATATACATCTTTATACATCTTTATACTTCTATATACATCTTTATACTTCTATATACATCTTTATACTTCTATATACATCTTTATACATCTATATACATCTTTATACTTCTATATACATCTTTATACTTCTATACATCTTTATACATCTTTATACTTCTATATACATCTTTATACATCTATATACATCTTTATACATCTTTATACATCTTTATACTTCTATATACATCTTTATACTTCTATACATCTTTATACATCTTTATACTTCTATATACATCTTTATACATCTTTATACTTCTATATACATCTTTATACATCTTTATACATCTTTATACATCTTTATACTTCTATACATCTTTATACATCTTTATACTTCTATATACATCTTTATACATCTTTATACATCTTTATACATCTTTATACTTCTATACATCTTTATACTTCTATATACATCTTTATACTTCTATACATCTTTATACATCTTTATACTTCTATATACATCTTTATACATCTATATACATCTTTATACTTCTATATACATCTTTATACTTCTATATACATCTTTATACTTCTATATACATCTTTATACTTCTATATACATCTTTATACTTCTATATACATCTTTATACATCTTTATACATCTTTATACTTCTATATACATCTTTATACTTCTATACATCTTTATACATCTTTATACTTCTATATACATCTTTATACATCTTTATACTTCTATATACATCTTTATACATCTTTATACATCTTTATACATCTTTATACTTCTATACATCTTTATACATCTTTATACTTCTATA
>NC_050195.1:4585659-4608159 GCF_008315115.2 Sander lucioperca | reverse complement strand
TAATTATACCATATATATATATATATATATATATATATATATATATATATATATATATATATATATATATATATATATATAAATCCCATTACAGTATAGTATCTCACTCAACTCTTAATATGCACATTGCTACCCAACAGGAGCAATTAGAATAGAAAACCTTACTGGAATTATAACAATATATATGTGAAAAACATGATAAACTATGTTTTATACTTTCTAACAGTACGTGGGTTTGGGTGACTGCACAGCAGAGATGGGAAGTAATGAAGTACAAATACTTAGTTAAAATAGTAGATTTTTCAGATATTTTTACTTTACTTTATTATTTATTTTTGTCCTTTTTATTTAGTCCTCACTAACAAGTTTCAAATACTTTCACTGGAGTTACCGTTATTATTTTTCACGTCATCAGTACCGAATTCAATCTAATTGGACGGGAATATACCGTACGTTGCACTTGACGCACCACTACAAGACGACTCGACAGATTCGGCAGCGTTCATTTGCAGCTAATCATCGCGGCTTGATGGTGGTAACGTTAGCACATAGTACGGACGGAGACATGATTGAAAATGAAGAAAACAGAGATCCCAGACATTCCCAATCACCCTGGGCCTTATCTGAGAGATGTTTAGGCATCCAGAATGACTCCTGGCCAATGTGCTGCCTAACGGGGAGCTTCTTAATTAATGTCTGTTTAGTAATTCATATTTTATCCTTTATTTTCTTTCCAGAAGCCATATTTGAGCACACACACATACATTTAGATTCCTTTAAATGTTAAAGGAGAATTCTGGCCAATTTTTACGTTAATCTTGATCGCTATAGCTACGTGAGTACTTTCGATAGAAAACCCCCGACCCGAATCAGTGCAGCAACACGGAGCAGCTGCAGCTACGTGTACGAGCTAGCGTCCCCTGATCTAACACGGCAGTGGTCGGGGCAAGTTTTAGAGGGCCTTTGTGTCTCTTAACAGACACAAAATACAATTAATATGTCTGTGCAACATGAACAGGGCCCTTACGTGACAACAAGATGCGTTTTCAACTCAGACGTTGTTTAAATAGAGGGTTTTCACGGCGCGTCATCAGACCAGAAGTCGCCATGTTGGAGGTACTCCGCATCACAACAAAGCACAGGCACTGAAGTAGATCCCCAACGGCGTCAAGGAAAATGGTTAATTATTGCCGTGTTTTAGGTTGTACCAATAGGTCAGACCGAGAAAAACATTTGGAATATTATCGACTTCCAAAAGTTATTAAAACCAGAGAGAGGAATGAGAAGTTATCAGAGGAAAGGAGGCGAAACTCAACCAGGATCTACGAGGGAACAATCTGTCGTTTGGTCTTTGAAATGAAAATAAACGATTGAGAGTCACTTGGCTACACCTTGAGTATCACAATGATATCATACAGTTAAGGTTAGGTTGATTAAAGACGTTACTGCATTACTTACTCTGGCTTCACAACACATGGTCGTTAATGACTTGGTACTGCGTCTCCCTCACCCATCACACACCATCTGGTTATAGGCCTCCAAACCTTTGTAGGATTTAAGGTCTTCAGCTGTGTATGGGCTCGGTGAGAACACCAGGTAGTTGACTATATCTATATCTATATATAGGCTATCTATATCTATATATATAACTATATTGGGATATGCAACTGAAGGAAGAATCACCGGGTCGCCATGGATCCAAGAAGAGGGAGCCAACTTGTAGGGATCTGCACCGCCAGTAAACTGTAATTTCTCAAAATATCGCCTTTATTGTGGTCCAAGTCCTTCCATGCCTTTGCATCTTGGATGCGTTTGATGAGCTTTTCTGTTGTTTAGACATAAAGTATTAAAGTATCCAAAGTGCACAATACTCCATTACTCCATTCAGTTGTTTACACCGAGTGCCTCCAATATGGCCGTGCATCCAGGTTACCGCCCAGAACGTGACGTTGGTGAAAACCTTCTATTCACCTACCCTGGTCCCTGTCTCGATCCTGCCGGTAGCTAGCTTGCCCTGCTAGCTGATAGCCGTTAGCCGTTAGCTGCTAGCTGTAGCTCGCGCTTGGAGCAGCTGCTCCATCTGCCTGTTGCCTCTCTGTCTGTCTGTCTGTCTCTCTCTCTAACTCTGTCGGTCTGTCTCTCTCTCTAACTCTGTCTGTCTGTCTGTCTGGTTCTTTCCACCTCTTGTGAGGCTAGTTCTTCGTCTGTATACTCAGGTTCCAATAAATAAGGAGGACCATCAAACTCAAAGGCTCTTCCGTGTGTTGTATATCTGCTATATTCTCCGTAGTTACATTACTCCGAGCTTCTTGCCTTGTGAACACCTCCCTCTTCATCTGTTTACCTTTTCCTGCTACAGCTGAAGTCTCAGGAGACAGCGCGAGCTACAGCTAGCCGTCTGTAACTAGTTTACTGTACCACAGACATCATTCGGTCCGTTTCCATGTAGTTACATAGTCACTGACATGGTCAGAACCTCTACAGTGCTCAATTACCTATTTTTGAGGGGGAAATAATCTAAACTTTTCGCTGCGAAGGCATGATCTGTCCTCTGGAGGACATGCACCAGACCAGCGGGCGCTCGGGGGATTGTTATTGTTATGATTATCCCAGAAGCCTGGCTGAATACGCTCACCGGACAGCACCTAGCAGCTAACGGCTAACGGCTATCAGTTAGCAGGGCAAGCTAGCTACCGGCAGGATCAACAAGTCATTAAATGATGATTAAAATGACATAAAATATAAATTGGAAATTAGAATTAAGACAAGTACGGAGACAAGTCCTGCAGAAGTCGTTAGTAATGTCCACCAGTGCCGTCTCTGTGCTATGATCTAACTCCTGTCTCTCTCTCTAACTCTGTCTGTCTGCCTGTCTCTCTATCTAACTGTCTGTCTACCTGTCTCTCTCTCTCTCAGTCCCAGTCCTTTCCCAGCAGGAGAACTGGTTTTAAAGTCGGGATGAAGCTCGAGGGCGTTGACCCACTACATCCCTCCCTCTTCTGTGTGCTGACGGTCGCCGAGGTAACACACACACACACACACACACACACACACACACACACACACACGTGATGATGTGGGGTATGGTGAAGGGTATGTGATGATGTGGGGTATGGTGAAGGGTATGTGATGATGTGGGGTATGGTGAAGGGTATGTGATGATGTGGGGTATGGTGAAGGGTATGTGATGATGTGGGGGTATGGTGAAGGGTAAGTGATGATGTGGGGGTATGGTGAAGGGTATGTGATGATGGGGGGTATGGTGAAGGGTAAGTGATGATGTGGGGGTATGGTGAAGGGTATGTGATGATGTGGGGGTATGGTCCTCTTTTTAGTCAACTTTAGCATGGGTGTGCTAACTTCTGCACATGACTGTAGATATTCAGTGAAAACTCTCTCTCTCTCTCTCTCTCTCTCTCTCTCTCTCTCTCTCTCTCTCTCTCAGGTGATTGGCTGTCGGCTCCGTCTCCACATTGACGGCTACTCCGAGTGCTATGACTTCTGGGTAAACGCTGACTCAGCACACATCAGACCAACAGGCTGGTGCAAAGACACCAACCACAGGCTCCACCCACCCAAAGGTGAGCACATCCAATACCTCTACCAACTGTCCCCAAACATCTCTCCCACAGACTCCGTAATGTCAGACTAATGTCAGACTAATGTCAGACTAATGTCCCAGACTAATGTCAGACTAATGTCAGACTAATGTCCCAGACTAATGTCAGACTAATGTCCCAGACTAATGTCCCAGACTAATGTCAGACTAATGTCAGACTAATGTCCCAGACTAATGTCAGACTAATGTCCCAGACTAATCTCAGACTAATGTCAGACTAATGTCAGACTAATGTCAGACTAATGTCAGACTAATGTCCCAGACTAATGTCAGACTAATGTCAGACTAATGTCCTAGACTAATGTCAGACTAATGTCCCAGACTAATGTCCCAGACTAATGTCAGACTAATGTCAGACTAATGTCCCAGACTAATGTCAGACTAATGTCCCAGACTAATCTCAGACTAATGTCAGACTAATGTCAGACTAATGTCAGACTAATGTCAGACTAATGTCCCAGACTAATGTCAGACTAATGTCCCAGACTAATCTCAGACTAATGTCAGACTAATGTCCCAGACTAATGTCAGACTAATGTCCCAGACTAATGTCCCAGACTAATGTCAGACTAATGTCCCAGACTAATGTCAGACTAATGTCCCAGACTAATGTCAGACTAATGTCCCAGACTAATGTCAGACTAATGTGTCAGACTAATGTCCCAGACTAATGTCAGACTAATGTCCCAGACTAATGTCCCAGACTAATATCAGGCTAATGTCCCAGACTAATGTCAGACTAATGTCCCAGACTAATGTCCCAGACTAATGTCAGACTAATGTCCCAGACTAATGTCAGACTAATGTCAGACTAATGTCCCAGACTAATCTCAGACTAATGTCAGACTAATGTCCCAGACTAATGTCAGTCTAATGTCCCAGACTAATGTCAGACTAATGTCAGACTAATGTCCCAGACTAATGTCAGACTAATGTCCCAGACTAATGTCAGTCTAATGTCCCAGACTAATGTCAGACTTATGTCCCAGACTAATGTCCCAGACTAATGTCCCAGACTAATGTCAGACTAATGTCAGACTAATGTCCCAGACTAATGTCAGACTAATGTCAGACTAATGTCCCAGACTAATGTCAGACTAATGTCCCAGACTAATGTCCCAGACTAATGTCAGGCTAATGTCAGACTAATGTCCCAGACTAATGTCAGACTAATGTCCCAGACTAATGTCAGACTAATGTCCCAGACTAATGTCAGACTAATGTCAGACTAATGTCCCAGACTAATGTCAGACTAAAGTCCCAGACTAATCTCAGACTAATGTCAGACTAATGTCCCAGACTAATGTCAGATTAATGTCAGACTAATGTCCCAGACTAATGTCAGACTAATGTCCCAGACTAATGTCCCAGACTAATGTCAGACTAATGTCAGACTAATGTGTCAGACTAATGTCCCAGACTAATATCAGACTAATGTCCCAGACTAATGTCCCAGACTAATGTCAGACTAATGTCCCAGACTAATGTCAGACTAATGTCCCAGACTAATGTCCCAGACTGATGTCAGACTAATGTCCCAGACTAATGTCCCAGACTAATGTCAGACTAATGTCAGACTAATGTCAGACTAATGTCCCAGACTAATGTCAGACTAATGTCCCAGACTAATGTCAGACTAATATCAGACTAATGTCCCAGACTAATGTCAGACTAATGTCCCAGACTAATGTCAGACTAATGTCCCAGACTAATGTCCCAGACTGATGTCAGACTAATGTCCCAGACTAATGTCAGACTAATGTCAGACTAATGTCCCAGACTAATGTCAGACTAATGTCCAGTGATGCCAGTAATGCGTTACCTAGTAAGGCGTTACTCTAATCTGACCACTTTTTTCAGTAACGAGTAATCTAACGCGTTACTATTTCCAAACCAGTAATCAGATTAAAGTTACGTATCCAAGTCACTGTGCATTACTCTTTTTGTCATTTTCCTTAGTAAAAATATATATTTTTGCTTTCTTCTTGCGGTTTGGGGAGTGAAGTCACGTATGCGACAAGTCACGTTTTCATTATGAGGACAGGTCACGTTTTCAGCATGAGGACAGGTCACGTTTTCATCATGAGGACAGGTTACGTTTTCATCATGAGGACATGAGGACAGGTCACGTTTTCAGCATGAGGACAGGTCACGTTTTCATCATGAGGACAGGTCACGTTTTCAGCATGAGGACAGGTCACGTTTTCAGCATGAGGACAGGTCACGTTTTCAGCATGAGGACAGGTCACGTCATGAGGACAGGTCACGTTTTCATCATGAGGACAGGTCACGTTTTCATCATGAGGACAGGTCACGTGTACCACGCAGCGACACAAACGTAAACAACAATGGAGGGAGGAGAGAGATGCGCGTTTTCTAGCTGGAAATACAGTCACTATTTTGAGTTTGTGTCAGCTAAAGACGGCAATATTAAGGTTCGCTGTACACTCTGTGCTGGTGGGACAAAGTGCTATCTAGCTACAAAAATACTACGTCAAATTTGAAGAAACATTTGGAGTCGCAGCACTGCAGTCAAACTTAAAACAACAAAAGCTGGACTTCGGTGCAAAACCAGTAAGTGGGGGAGAGTTGAAGAAGTTGGTCGGGCAGTATGTTGTAGAGGAAATGCTGCCCTTAAACACGGTTGACTCGCTCTCTTTCGTGCCATAATAAACTAGATCCCTACTACTGGCAACGCCGAGCTGCCTCACAGTAAACCGGTTGTCATTTTTATGTTGAGGCTGTGGGGGTGTGGTCGGCAGTTATTGAATGTAACTAATAAAGTAACTTGTAATCTAACTTTGTTACTTTTAAAATCAAGTAATCTGTAAAGTAACTAAGTTACTTTTAAAATCAAGTAATCTGTAAAGTAACTAAGTTACTTTTTCAAAGTAACTGTGGCAACACTGCTAATGTCCCAGACTAATGTCCCAGACTAATGTCAGACTAATGTCCCAGACTAATGTCCCAGACTAATGTCAGACTAATGTCAGACTAATGTCCCAGACTAATGTCCCAGACTAATGTCAGACTAATGTCAGACTAATGTCCCAGACTAATGTCCCAGACTAATGTCAGACTAATGTCCCAGACTAATGTCCCAGACTAATGTCAGACTAATGTCAGACTAATATCCCAGACTAATGTCCCAGACTAATGTCAGACTAATGTCCCAGAGTAATGTCAGACTAATGTCCCAGACTAATGTCAGACTAATGTCCCAGACTAATGTCAGACTAATGTCAGACTAATGTCAAACTAATGTCCCAGACTAATGTCAGACTAATGTCCCAGACTAATGTCAGACTAATGTCCCAGACTAATGTCCCAGACTAATGTCAGACTAATGTCAAACTAATGTCCCAGACTAATGTCAGACTAATGTCAGACTAATGTCAAACTAATGTCCCAGACTAATGTCAGACTAATGTCCCAGACTAATGTCAGACTAATGTCCCAGACTAATGTCAGACTAATGTCAGACTAATGTCCCAGTCTAATGTCAGACTAATGTCCCAGACTAATGTCAGACTAATGTCCTAGTCTAATGTCAGACTAATGTCCCAGACTAATGTCAGACTAATGTCAAACTAATGTCCCAGACTAATGTCAGACTAATGTCAGACTAATGTCCCAGACTAATGTCCCAGACTAATGTCAGACTAATGTCCCAGACTAATGTCAGACTAATGTCCCAGACTAATGTCAGACTAATGTCAAACTAATGTCCCAGACTAATGTCAGACTAATGTCCCAGACTAATGTCCCAGACTAATGTCAGACTAATGTCAGACTAATGTCCCAGACTAATGTCAGACTAATGTCAGACTAATGTCCCAGTCTAATGTCAGACTAATGTCCCAGACTAATGTCAGACTAATGTCCTAGTCTAATGTCAGACTAATGTCCCAGACTAATGTCAGACTAATGTCCCAGACTAATGTCAGACTAATGTCAGACTAATGTCAAACTAATGTCAGACTAATGTCCCAGACTAATGTCCCAGACTAATGTCCCAGACTAATGTCAGACTAATGTCAAACTAATGTCAAACTAATGTCCCAGACTAATGTCAGACTAATGTCAGACTAATGTCCCAGACTAATGTCAAACTAATGTCAGACTAATGTCCCAGACTAATGTCAGACTAATGTCAAACTAATGTCAGACTAATGTCCCAGACTAATGTCAGACTAATGTCCCAGACTAATGTCAGACTAATGTCAGACTAATGTCCCAGACTAATGTCAGACTAATGTCCCAGACTAATGTCAGACTAATGTCAAACTAATGTCAGACTAATGTCCCAGACTAATGTCCCAGACTAATGTCAGACTAATGTCCCAGACTAATGTCAGACTGTCAGACTAATGTCCCAGACTAATGTCAGACTAATGTCCCAGACTAATGTCAGACTAATGTCCCAGACTAATGTCAGACTAATGTCCCAGTCTAATGTCAGACTAGTGTCCCAGACTAATGTCAGACTAATGTCAGACTAATGTCCCAGACTAATGTCAGACTAATGTCCCAGACTAATGTCAGACTAATGTCAGACTAATGTCCCAGACTAATGTCAAACTAATGTCCCAGACTAATGTCCCAGACTAATGTCCCAGACTAATGTCAGACTAATGTCAAACTAATGTCAGACTAATGTCCCAGACTAATGTCAGACTAATGTCAAACTAATGTCCCAGACTAATGTCCCAGACTAATGTCAAACTAATGTCCCAGACTAATGTCAGACTAATGTCCCAGACTAATGTCAGACTAATGTCCCAGACTAATGTCCCAGACTAATGTCCCAGACTAATGTCAGACTAATGTCCCAGACTAATGTCAGACTAATGTCAGACTAATGTCCCAGACTAATGTCAGACTAATGTCAGACTAATGTCCCAGACTAATGTCCCAGACTAATGTCAGACTAATGTCCCAGACTAATGTCCCAGACTAATGTCAGACTAATGTCCCAGACTAATGTCAGACTAAGGTCAGACTAATGTCAAACTAATGTCAGACTAATGTCAGACTAATGTCAAACTAATGTCAGACTAATGTCAGACTAATGTCAGACTAATGTCCCAGACTAATGTCCCAGACTGTCAGACTAAGGTCAGACTAATGTCAAACTTATGTCAGACTAATGTCAGACTAATGTCAAACTAATGTCAGACTAATGTCAGACTAATGTCAGACTAATGTCAAACTAATGTCAGAATAATGTCAGACTAATGTCAAACTAATGTCAGACTAATGTCAGACTCATGTCTCAGAGATTGTCTTTAGAATGGATGGTAGGCATTTTACCTGTCTGTCTCTCTCCCCAGGTCACAGTGAGACAGATTTTGACTGGCAGCTCTACCTTCAGTCCACAGGCTCTCATGCTGCTCCTCCGAACCTGTTCACCGATCGCACTGCAGTCAGTATTTCAACAGACATTACCATATAATAACATACATATCTACTCACATGTTTACAATGAGAGTCTGTCTGTCTGTCTGTCTCGCTCCCTCTGTCTGTCTGCCTGTCTGTCTGCCTGCCTGCCTGTCTGTCTGCCTGTCTGCCTGTCTCTCAGAGCTGTGAGTTCAGCGTTGGGATGAAGTTGGAGGCTGTTGACAGGAAGAACCCCGGACTGGTCTGCGTCGCCTCCGTCGCCGATGTCATCGATGACCACTTCCTGGTTCACTTCGACAACTGGGACGACTCGTACGACTACTGGTGAGACAGACAGACAGACAGACAGGCAGGCAGGCAGGCAGGCAGGCAGACAGACAGACAGACAGACAGACAGACAGACAGACAGACAGACATTGATACTATTGAAGAGGCAAGAGGAAATGGGAAGATATGGCAAACCATCAACAAGCTGATTGGCAGAAAACAGAATCATAATAAAGAACACTGAACTAGTCCCAGATCCAACCATCATATCTACAGAACTAAACACCTTCTAGACTCTGTTCATGAAATAACCCAACTTTTTAATTCACCTAGCTACTCTACTTGCACCATTAATTATGCACAGCCGATTTTTCACCTGCAATATATAACTGAAAAAGAAGTAGCAAATACCACCAGTGGCTTAAAAAATTCTAGACCATGGATATCTATGGCCTTGATACACATTTTTTAAAAAGGCACAAAGAGACCCTCATACAGCCTATTATTTGATTAATCAGTCCTTAAGACGATCCATTGTGCCATCAGCATGGAAGATGGCCGTGGTCACACCCATTTTTAAATCAGGTGAAAGATCAGATATGGCAAATTATCGGCCAATCAGTATTCTGCCTGTTGTTTCTAAAATAGCCGGAAAATGGGTGGCTAAATTACTTATTCAACATCTCAATAAAAGCAATAATTCACTCCACCCTGAGCAGTTTGGGTTCAGGGCCCATCAACAGAAACAGCCAACTGGTTGTTTTTGGAAAAGGTTAAAGGATACTAAGATAGCAGTTCTTATGTTGGTGCTGTCTTCCTAGACCTAAAGCGAGCTTTTGATGCTGTTAACCACGACGTTCTTTTATCTAAATTAACATATTTTAATTTCTCTGAGCAAGCTCTCAACTGGATAAAATCATACCTGTCCAGTAGAAAGCAATGTGTTCGTATTAATGACTCAAAGTCCCCACTGTATGAATGTCCAGTAGGGGTCCACCAAGGCTCCATACTTGGTCCCATCCTGTTTACACTGTATATAAATAAATATATATATATATATATATATATATAGAGGCTTGTAAACATGTTGATGTCCAGACATATGCAGATGATGCTGTAATCTTTGCACATGCTAAGAACTACCAAGAGATAGCATCCACACTTACATCTGCTATGGCTCACATTCATGACTGGCTCACTAAGTCATGTCTCTACCTAAACACCCAAAAACTGTCTGTATGGCGTTTACCAAACCAAACATGAAGGTGTCACATTCTTACGTGTTCCTTAGAGGACAGGAGCTTAAAGTGCCCATATTATGAAAGAAATCACTTTTTCTGGGATTTGGGGAGTTATTTTGTGTCTCTGGTGCTTCCACACACATACAAACTTTGATAAAAATCCATCCATGGTGTTTAGAGTGAGATACAGTTTCTGAATGTGTCCTGCCTTCAGTCTCTGGGTGAGCTGTTCAAAATTGGCACGGCTTGTGACGTCACAAGCCGAAACGAGCAGGCTAACCGCAACCATTAGCTCATTAGCATGCTAACGCTAATGCTAACGCTAGCATGCTACCTCATTCTCAATAGCAAAGCACTGCTACAACACACACAAGTTCACCATAATCTACAAAAGAACTACTTCCATGTGCGCCCTCATTTAGAAGTCTCCCAGCTAATCCTGCCTTGTAACTGACCGAAGTTGTAGAAACAGCCTTTCTTTTACTGTCTATGGAGCTAGCTAGCTGACATGATCTACATCTGAGCTACTGCACATGTGCAGTGCAGTCAAAGACAGTACAGAAGAAGAAGAAGAAAAGAGGTCTCACTCTGTAGCTAAAACAGAGACCAGGTGAAAAGAGGATCTGCAGCAGTGAGAGAGAGCGGTGCAGTACAACAAAAATATGGTGTTTTTAGAAAATTAAACCATGTAAACCTATTCTGGTACAACCTTAAAATACAATTATGAACCTGAAAATGAGAATAATATGGCTGCTTTAAAGTGCTCATATTCTGCTTTTTGGCTTTTCCCCTTACAACACCTTTATTGTGTTATATATCTTTTTGTGCATGTTATAAGTTTACAAAGTGAAAAAGCTCAAAGTCCACCCCAAAGGGACTTAACATCTCCAACGGAAAACACTGTTCACAAACTGCTCCAAACTGCTCTATTGTAGTCCAGCCTTTACTTCCGTGACGAACGTGCGTCACTTTGTAACACGTTATAATGCTCGCCTAGCTGCTAGCATGGCACTCCCTCATACTCTACAACTGACTAGCTAGCAGTACTTACTGCGCATGTGCGACTCCCAACAAAGATGGAACAGAAGTGAGATGTCTCACTCTGTAGCTAAAACAGAGAGCTCCACACACAGGGTGAAAAGAGGAGCTGCAGCAATGTGCAGTACAACAAAAATATGGTGTTTTCTGAAAATTAAACCACATAAACCTATTCTGGTACAACCTCTAAATACAATTTTGAACCTGAAAATGAGCATAATATGAGCACTTTAATATTGTTAATGAATTAAAATATCTAGGAGTCATATATAACTCCACCCTAACATTTAAAAGTCATGTGAAAAAGGTGGCAAATAAAGTTAAATTTAATTTGCAGAATTTTAAACAAGTTAGGCCATTTCTTGACACCAAAGCTGCCAAGTTGTTCTCTATGATCTTTTCACATATTGAGTATTGTGTTACTACCTGGTCACTAACTAGCATAACTACTCTTAAACGCATTGAATCTCTATTTAAGAAAAGGCATTGTCATATCACCATTGCGATATCTTAAAGAGACATACATTTTTAAGCTTTGAAAATTTTAAACATTTCAGGTATGCTTGTTTGATATATAAAGAGCTACATAATGTTGCCCCCCCACCGCTGCGTGGCTTTTTCCAAAGACTTGAAAGCGGAGGTAGTACACGGGCCTCTGTAAAAGGGGACTGGGTGATACCATTTAGACGCACCACTTCTGGAGAGAACGTGTTGTCAATAATAGGAGGTCAACTCTGGAATAGCTCGCCCCCCACAATCAGAGAGGGTCCAACATTCACACCTTTAAAACTCACTTCAAACCAGAGATGACCTCACTCTTATAGGAACACGCCGACTTATTGGGACTTTAGCTTATTCACCGTAACCCCCAGAGTTAGATAAGTCCATACATACCCTTCTCATCTCCGTGCGTGCTGTAACTCTGTCTGACGGTTCCAGTGGCATCAGCCCATCACAGTACATGCAGGTGAATGGTTCCAGTCATCCTACTGCTCCCAATAAGTGACAAAATAACTCCAACATGTTCCTATTTACGTGTTGTGATTTGTAGAGTCACAGCGTGTACAAAAAACAACGTAACATGAGACAGCCATCTTCTAACCGTAAACTAACCGGGAACTATATTCTCAGACAGGTTTGCTGCAAAGCAAGTCATTCCGCCCAAGTACTATATTCTTCCGCCTGAGAATATAGTCCTATGTTACCTGCCTAGAGACTGCAGATGAAAAGTAGTTATTTTAACTAATTCTGGCATATTTACATGGTGTTATTATACAATAATGTTCATAAATATGCACGATCCCTATCAAATAAACCAATCAAATAAAATAAATAAAATAGACAGACAGGCAGAGGGAGAGAGAGAGAGAAAGACGGACGGACGGACGGACGGACGGACGGACGGACGGACAGGCAGGCAGACAGAGACAGAGACAAAGTGTCTGACAACATTATGGGATGGATCCCTACAGAGATAGACCTTTTAGTTAAAGAGTAAGATCCTTTTAGTTTAACATGAAACAGCCCCGAAATCACCATCACCAAACCCACCAGACTCCATGTAAATAATCAGGACTTTTATCATCGTAAAACACACTGCATTCAAAGTGGACAGAAACTAAATCAAACTATCAAAAGTCGTCTTGGTTCATCTTTGCACTGTTCCAACAATCACCACTCAGGTTTGGTTGAAATAAACCCTTAATTCACCCATTTACATGTGGAGATATGCTGGCTCTATACACGCTAAAAGTAGTGATTATTTACATGGAGTCTGGTGTAAATATGCTGGCTCTATACACGCTAAAAGTCCTGATTATTTACATGGAGTCTGGTGGAAATATGCTGGCTCTATACACGCTAAAAGTCCTGATTATTTACATAGAGTCTGGTGGAAATATGCTGGCTCTATACACGCTAAAAGTCCTGATTATTTACATGGAGTCTGGTGGAGATATGCTGGCTCTATACACGCTAAAAGTCCTGATTATTTACATGGAGTCTGGTGGAAATATGCTGGCTCTATACACGCTAAAAGTCCTGATTATTTACATGGAGTCTGGTGGAAATATGCTGGCTCTATACACGCTAAAAGTCCTGATTATTTACATGGAGTCTGGTGGAAATATGCTGGCTCTATACACGCTAAAAGTCCTGATTATTTACATGGAGTCTGGTGGAAATATGCTGGCTCTATACACGCTAAAAGTCCTGATTATTTACATGGAGTCTGGTGGAGATATGCTGGCTCTATACACGCTAAAAGTCCTGATTATTTACATGGAGTCTGGTGGAAATATGCTGGCTCTATACACGCTAAAAGTCCTGATTATTTACATGGAGTCTGGTGGAGATATGCTGGCTCTATACACGCTAAAAGTCCTGATTATTTACATGGAGTCTGGTGGAAATATGCTGGCTCTATACACGCTAAAAGTCCTGATTATTTACATGGAGTCTGGTGGAAATATGCTGGCTCTATACACGCTAAAAGTCCTGATTATTTACATGGAGTCTGGTGGGTTTGGTGATGGTGATTTCGGGGCTGTTTCATGTTAAACTAAAAGGATCTTACTCTTTAACTAAAAGGTCTATATCTGTAGGGATCCATCCCATAATGTTGTCAGACACTGAGAATGTGATTGCAGTGAACGCTGTAGTTTTGTAGTCGACCAGCAGGTGGCGCTGTGGCTGTTTATATTAATATTTCCCAATGATTTGTTGTTGTGTTGATGATCAGGTGTGACAGCAGCAGTCCGTACATCCATCCTGTGGGCTGGTGTGAACAGCAGGGACGCCCTCTCACTGCTCCACAGGGTACTACACAGCGAGTATTAATACTCTGAAGTAATCAGAGTACTTTGTATTACTGTAATAAGTACTTTTGTCCTGTTTCAGGTCACCCAAACCCAGAGAACTTCCTGTGGGAGGAATACCTGCAGGAAACGGGATCCATCGCTGCTCCCAACACAGCCTTCACCCTGGTGAGGGGGGGGGAACAGAGGGGGGGAAGGAGGGAGGTGAGTGTGATGATTAACAGGTGTCTTTTCGTCCAATCAGAGAGCTCCCCACGGTTTCCAGGTCAACCAGAAACTGGAAGCGGTGGATCGGAGAAACCCGATGTTGATCCGCGTCGCCACAGTGACGGAAACAGAAGACTACAGGCTGAAGGTCAGTACCAGACCTTGGTATTATGGGATATGTTTTTTATTTAAAGTAAACAGTAGCTGTTTCTCAATGTCAAGGACGCTTCCTTGGTAGGACTAGTCCTTCAGAGGCCAGGCTCACGTACAATGGAACAGGCTAGCAAGTGCACGTCATTACGTCATTACGTCATTACGTCATTACGTCATTACGTCATTGCCTCATTGCATCATTACGTCATTACATCATTGCGTCATTACGTCATTACGCCATTACATCATTGCGTCATTGCATCATTACGTCATTACATCATTGCGTCATTACGTCATTTCGTCATTGCGTCATTGCATCATTGCGTCATTTCGTCATTGCGTCATTGCGTCATTACGTCATTTCGTCATTGCGTCATTGCGTCATTGTGTCATTACGCCATTACATCATTGCGTCATTGCATCATTGCGTCATTGCGTCATTACGTCATTTCGTCATTGCGTCATTGCGTCATTGTGTCATTACGCCATTACATCATTGCGTCATTGCATCATTGCGTCATTACATCATTGCGTCATTGCGTCATTGTGTCATTGCGCCATTGCGTCATTGCGTCATTGCGCCATTGCGTCATTGTGTCATTACGCCATTACATCATTGTGTCATTGCATCATTGCGTCATTACATCATTGCGTCATTGCGTCATTGTGTCATTGCGCCATTGCGTCATTGCCTCATTGCGTCATTACGTCATTTCGTCATTGCATCATTACGTCATTGTGTCATTACGCCATTACATCATTGCGTCATTGCATCATTACGTCATTACATCATTGCGTCATTGCATCATTACGTCATTGCCTCATTGCGTCATTACGTCATTTCGTCATTGCGTCATTGCGTCATTACGTCATTTCGTCATTGCGTCATTACGTCATTTCGTCATTGCATCATTACGTCATTGCGCCATTGCGTCATTACGTCATTGCGTCATTGCGCCATTGCCTCATTGCGTCATTGCCTCATTGCGTCATTGCGCCATTGCGTCATTGCGCCATTACATCATTGCGCCATTGCGTCATTACGTCATTGCGTCATTGCGTCATTGCGTCATTGCGCCATTGCGTCATTGCCTCATTGCCTCATTGCCTCATTGCGCCATTGCGTCATTGCCTCATTGCGTCATTGCGCCATTGCGTCATTGCGCCATTGCGTCATTGCGCCATTGCCTCATTGCGCCATTGCGTCATTGCGCCATTGCGTCATTGCGCCATTGCCTCATTGCGTCATTGCCTCATTGCGCCATTGCGTCATTGCGCCATTGCCTCATTGCTCCATTGCGTCATTGCGTCATTACGTCATTACGTCATTGCGTCATTGCGCCATTACGTCATTGCGTCATTACGCCATTACGTCATTGCCTCATTGCGTCATTACGTCATTGCGCCATTGCGCCATAACGTCATTTCGTCATTGCCTCATTGCCTCATTGCGCCATTACGTCATTACGTCATTGCCTCATTGCCTCATTGCGCCATTACGCCATTGCGCCATTACGTCATTACGTCATTGCGCCATTACATCATTACGTCATTATGTCATTACGTCATTACGCCATTACGTCATTGCGTCATTGCGTCATTACGTCATTGCGTCATTACGTCATTGCGCCATTGCGCCATTACATCATTGCATCATTATGTCATTACGTCATTACGCCATTACGTCATTGCGTCATTGCGTCATTACGTCATTACGCCATTATGCCATTACTGCATTTCGCCATTTCGCCATTACGTCATTGCGCCATTACGTCATTACGTCATTGTGCCATTACATCATTACGTCATTATGCCATTACGTCATTGCGTCATTGCGTCATTACGTCATTACGTCATTGCGCCATTGCGCCATTGCGCCATTATGCCATTACTGCATTTCGCCATTTCGCCATTACGTCATTGCGCCATTACATCATTACGTCATTATGTCATTACGTCATTACGCCATTACGTCATTGCGTCATTGCGTCATTGCGTCATTGCGTCATTACGTCATTACGTCATTGCGCCATTGCGCCATTACATCATTACATCATTATGTCATTACATCATTACGCCATTGCGTCATTGCGTCATTACGTCATTACGTCATTGCGCCATTGTGCCATTGCGCCATTACGCCATTACGTCATTGCGTCATTACGCCATTACGCCATTACGCCATTACGTCATTGCGTCATTTCGTCATTACGTCATTGCGCCATTGCGTCATTGCGTCATTGCGTCATTGCGTCATTGCGTCATTACGTCATTACGTCATTGCGCCATTGCGCCATTACGTCATTACGTCATTATGTCATTACATCATTACGCCATTGCGTCATTGCGTCATTACGTCATTACGTCATTGCGCCATTGTGCCATTGCGCCATTACGCCATTACGTCATTGCGTCATTACGCCATTACGCCATTACGTCATTGCGTCATTTCGTCATTACGTCATTGCGCCATTGTGCCATTGCGCCATTACGCCATTACGTCATTGCGTCATTACGCCATTACGCCATTACGTCATTGCGCCATTGCGCAATGCGCCATTACGCCATTACGCCATTACGTCATTGCGCCATTGCGTCATTTCGTCATTACGTCATTGCGCAATGCGCCATTACGCCATTACGTCATTGCGCCATCGCGTAATTGCGTCATTGCGTCATTGCGCAATGCGCCATTACATCATTTCGTCATTGCGTCATGGCGCAATGCGCCATTACGCCATTGCGTCATTACGTCATTACGCCATTACGCCATTATGCCATTACTGCATTTCGTCATTACGTCATTGCGCCATTGTGCCATTACGTCATTGCGTCATTACGCCATTACGCCATTACGTCATTGCGTCATTTCGTCATTGCGTCATTGCGTCATTACGTCATTACGTCATTGCCTCATTGCGCCATTACGCCATTGCGCTATTACGTCATTGCATCATTGCGCCATTACGTCATTTCGTCATTACGTCATTGCGTCATTGCGCAATGCGCCATTACGCCATTACGTCATTGCGCCATTGCGTCATTGCGTCATTGCGCAATGCGCCATTACATCATTTAATCATTGCGTCATTGCGCAATGCGCCATTACGCCATTACGCCATTGCGTCATTACGTCATTATGTCATTACGTCATTACGCCATTACGTCATTGCGTCATTGCGTCATTGCGTCATTACGTCATTACGTCATTGCGCCATTGCGCCATTACATCATTACATCATTATGTCATTACATCATTACGCCATTGCGTCATTTCGTCATTACGTCATTGCGCCATTGTGCCATTGCGCCATTACGCCATTACGTCATTGCGTCATTACGCCATTACGCCATTACGCCATTACGTCATTGCGTCATTTCGTCATTGCGCCATTGCATCATTGCGCCATTGCGCAATGCGCCATTACGCCATTACGTCATTGCGCCATTGCGTCATTTCGTCATTACGTCATTGCGTCATTGCGCAATGCGCCATTACGCCATTACGTCATTGCGCCATTGCGTAATTGCGTCATTGCGCAATGCGCCATTACATCATTTCGTCATTGCGTCATTGCGCAATGCGCCATTACGCCATTGCGTCATTACGCCATTACGCCATTATGCCATTATGCCATTACTGCATTTCGCCATTACGTCATTGCGCAATGCGCCATTACTGCATTTCGCCATTGAGCCATTGCGTCATTGCGTCATTACGTCATTGCGTCATTGCACCATTGCGTCATTTCGTCATTACGTCATTACGTCATTGCGTCATTGCGCAATGCGCCATTAAGCCATTACATCATTGCGTCATTACATCATTGCGCCATTACGTCATTTCGTCATTACGTCATTGCGCAATGCGCCATTACGTCATTGCGCCATTGCGTCATTGCGCCATTGCGTCATTGCGCCATTGCGTCATTGCGCCATTGCCTCATTGCGTCATTGCCTCATTGCGCCATTGCGTCATTGCGTCATTACGTCATTGCGTCATTGCACCATTACGTCATTGCGTCATTACGTCATTGCCTCATTGCGTCATTACGTCATTGCGCCATTGCGCCATAACGTCATTTCGTCATTGCCTCATTGCCTCATTGCGCCATTACGTCATTACGTCATTGCGCAATGCGCCATTACGTCATTGCGCCATTGCGTCATTGCGCAATGCGCCATTACATCATTTCGTCATTGCGTCATTGCGCAATGCGCCATTACGCCATTGCGTCATTACGCCATTATGCCATTACTGCATTTCGCCATTTCGCCATTACGTCATTGCGCCATTACGTCATTACGTCATTACGTCATTGCGCCATTACATCATTACGTCATTATGTCATTACGTCATTACGCCATTACGTCATTGCGCCATTGCGCCATTGCGCCATTACATCATTATGTCATTACGTCATTACGCCATTACGTCATTGCGTCATTACGTCATTGCGTCATTACGCCATTACACCATTACGTCATTGCGTCATTGCGTCATTTCGTCATTGCGTCATTACGTCATTACGTCATTGCCTCATTGCGCCATTACGCCATTGCGCTATTACGTCATTGCATCATTGCGCCATTACGTCATTTCGTCATTACGTCATTGCGTCATTGCGCAATGCGCCATTGCGCCATTACGCCATTACGTCATTGCGCCATTGCGTCATTGCGTCATTGCGCAATGCGCCATTACATCATTTCGTCATTGCGTCATTGCGCAATGCGCCATTACGCCATTGCGTCATTACGCCATTATGCCATTACTGCATTTCGCCATTACGCCATTGAGCCATTACGTCATTACGTAATTGCGCCATTACATCATTACGTCATTACGTCATTGCGTCATTGCGTCATTGCGTCATTGCGCCATTGCGTCATTGCGTCATTTCGTCATTACGTCATTACGTCATTGCGTCATTGCGCAATGCGCCATTAAGCCATTACATCATTGCGTCATTACATCATTGCGCCATTGCGCCATTACGTCATTTCGTCATTTCGTCATTACGTCATTGCGCAATGCGCCATTACGTCATTGCGCCATTGCGTCATTGCGCAATGCGCCATTACATCATTTCGTCATTGCGCAATGCGCCATTACGTCATTGCGCCATTACGTCATTACGTCATTGCGCCATTACATCATTACGTCATTATGTCATTACGTCATTACGCCATTACGTCATTGCGTCATTACGTCATTGCGCCATTGCGCCATTGCGCCATTACATCATTACATCATTATGTCATTACGTCATTACGTCATTACGCCATTACGTCATTGCGTCATTACGTCATTACGTCATTACGTCATTGCGCCATTGCGCCATTATGCCATTACTGCATTTCGCCATTACGTCATTGCGCCATTACATCATTACGTCATTATGTCATTACGTCATTACGCCATTACGTCATTGCGTCATTGCGTCATTGCGTCATTACGTCATTACGTCATTGCGCCATTGCGCCATTACATCATTACATCATTATGTCATTACATCATTACGCCATTGCGTCATTGCGTCATTACGTCATTACGTCATTGCGCCATTGTGCCATTACGTCATTGCGTCATTACGCCATTACGCCATTACGTCATTGCGTCATTTCGTCATTGCGTCATTACGTCATTACGTCATTGCCTCATTGCGCCATTACACCATTGCGCTATTACGTCATTGCATCATTGCGCCATTACGTCATTTCGTCATTACGTCATTGCGTCATTGCGCAATGCGCCATTACGCCATTACGTCATTGCGCCATTGCGTCATTGCGTCATTGCGCAATGCGCCATTACATCATTTCATCATTGCGTCATTGCGCAATGCGCCATTACGCCATTACGCCATTGCGTCATTACGCCATTATGCCATTACTGCATTTCGCCATTACGCCATTGAGCCATTACGTCATTACGTCATTGCGCCATTACATCATTACGTCATTGCGTCATTGCATCATTGCGTCATTACGTCATTGCGTCATTGCGTCATTTCGTCATTACGTCATTACGTCATTACGTCATTACGTCATTGCGTCATTGCGCAATGCGCCATTAAGCCATTACATCATTGCGTCATTACATCATTGCGCCATTGCGCCATCACTGCATTTCGTCATTGCGCCATTACGCCATTGCGCCATTGCGTCATTGCGCCATTGCGTCATTACGTCATTACGTCATTACGTCATTACGTCAGTGAAAAGGCCCGACTTCGGCGCTGCAATTCAACAGTGGACAGAAATGTATGTGCTACTGATGACGTAGCGTCCTCCAAATTCTGGCTTCGAAGGATCCTTCCTTGACATCGAGAAACAGCTAGTGTCACCAGGTGTGATGATGTCAGCAGGTGTGATGATGTCGGCAGGTATGATGATGTCGGCAGGTGTGATGATGTCGGCAGGTGTGATGATGTCAACAGGTGTGATGATGTCAGCAGGTGTGATGATGTCAGCAGGTGTGATGATGTCGGCAGGTGTGATGATGTCAGCAGGTGTGTCTCTGCAGGTGCACTATGACGGCTGGTCACAGCAGTTTGACGTCTGGAGCGACAGCGACCTCGCCGACCTTCATCCAGTCGGCTGGAGTCAACGCACGGGACACCCACTGGAGCCCCCCCCAGGTCAGACAGACAGACAGTCAGACACCCACTGGACCCCCCCCCAGGTCAGACAGACAGTCAGACACCCACTGGAGCCCCCCCCAGGTCAGACAGACAGTCAGACACCCACTGGAGCCCCCCCCAGGTCAGACAGACAGACAGACAGACACCCACTGGAGCCCCCCCCAGGTCAGACAGACAGTCAGACACCCACTGGAGCCCCCCCCAGGTCAGACAGACAGGCACACTCACAAACAGACAGGCACACTCACAGACAGACAGACAGGCAGACACCCACTGGAGCCCCCCCCCCCCATGTCAGACAGACAGGGAGACAGACAGGTGAAAGACAAAGAGCTTGAAAACTTCCTAGTTTACAGTTTACTAGACTAACAAGTTAACTAACTAGCAGTTAGGAAACATGTATTAATGTTTTAACATGTTATTAACTGTTTACCATGCTTCAGCTTTAGCTTCAGCTTCAGCTTTAGCTTTAGCTTTAGCATGAACCCTGTTCCTGTGTTTTAGGCTCCGCCCCCCTGTCATCAGGCTCCTCCCCCTCCCAGGGCGTGTGTCCAACTCCGGGCTGCAGAGGCGTCGGACACATTAAAGGAGCCAAATACACCGGCCACCACAGGTACTATTCCTCAAATATTACGTTAAGTCATGTTTCTAACCCTAAGTCATGTTCCTAACCCTAAGTCATGTTCCTAACCCTAAGTCATGTTCCTAACCCTAAGTCATGTCCCTCCCCAGTGCCTTCGGCTGTCCGTACTCAGACATTAACATGCGTAAGGAGGTGCTGCTTCCTGATAGGCTGGGAGGAGAGAGAGCCGTTAACATGGGTCACCACGGCAACCAGTCAGACAGGTCAGAAAATGGCTGTTGTTTTGATTTAGTTTTATGAGTATATTTTAATGTTTATGAAAATATAATTTCACTATATCTCTGTCTGTCTGTCTCTCTGGCTGGCTGCCTGTCTATCTGGCTGCCTGTCTGTCTACCTGTCTGTCTGTATGGCTGGCTGCCTGTCTGTCTATCTGGCTGCCTGCCTGTCTGTCTGTCTGTCTGTCTGTCTATCTGGCTGCCTGCCTGTCTGTCTGCCTGTCTGTCTACCTGTCTGTATGGCTGCCTGT
>NC_050195.1:4570659-4580659 GCF_008315115.2 Sander lucioperca | reverse complement strand
CTGAGGTTAAGGATCCAATCGCAGTGCATCCGGGCTGAGAGGAAGGTAAACCACCGTGATGAGGGGTACCTTGGCAGCAAGAGTCAGACTAAGAAGGCAATTTCAACCCAGCAGACTTCCTCACCTAAGGTCATAACATCTAGTCCACTGCCAAACACCTTACTGGTTGCCATGGATGTCTTTGGCCTCTCCATCCCCGGCACACCGTCCGCAGCCTCCAGTCGCCTCTTATTTCAGCAGCCGTCGCCACCAGCTAGGGCTGCTCGAATATGGAAAGAAATAGGATCATAATTATTTCGGTCAATATTGAAATCACGATAATTTAACACGATTACTCGTTGACTTCTGGAAAGATGTTGCAATTATTGAACTTAAACAGTGGAACACGTTAAATAAATCAACAGTAAAAAAACAACTGTGAAATTTGCCTTAATACTTTTTCATATTTAAACTTATGTCATTGTCATGTCATTTACTGATATTTGTTGTGTTATAATTAGTATTCATACATGTAATCCAACAGCTCTTTCAAGGGTATAATTAAACAAACGCAACCTTATTTCTAGACACACAGTACTCAGCTGACTAGCTAACACCGTCAGGTTCAGCAGATAAAACCTAAATAAAATCCGTCCTTAATCAACTTTAATGATCCTAGTAATCCAACATCAATAACTAACTAAATAAAAGTTGTCAGAGATTCACTACTGAACTTCGTAATTGTTGGTGTAGCGATACCTTCACAGCTGGCGAAGTCAAGCTAACTAACGAGCTAACAAACTAGCAGGCAATCGGTCGGCTACCAAGATAAAAATATATATAATTACGCTGTGCACACATACAAATAAATATCAGTATATGCATCATAAAGGGCCTCTGATAAAATATAGACAGTTGACAATTCAAAAGAGGTAGCTATTTAATCAACTTACCTCAGAAGGTACACCACGGCCAGCAATGAAAATGAATGACGTCCGACACCGTGATGGATGTTTGGAACGATGGAGCCTCGTACCCCGGAAGTAGGCGGCAACAAGCGTTCAACGGAGTCCAATGGGAGTGTCTCCACTCTGTCTTTCTCTATCACTCTGCTCTGAACTATCTATCACCTATCTAACGGCATCCAATCAGAAACGAGATCCAATCAGGATCTTGTGAATCAGAATCAAAACATTTTTTAAGGGTTGAGGTTTCCATGGAAACTGCTGCAGCTGTAACGCCCCCGGCACGCTCCCCATCTCTCTCTCTGCTCGTTGGGTTTCCATGGAAACAGCAGGCAGACGAAGTGGCCGTTGCCATGGAAACAGCTCGTCGTGGTAACTGCCGTGTTGGTTGGTTGGTTGTGTGTTTCACCCTCAAAAGGACCGCAGGACAAGCCAGCCAGTAAAATATATATATATATATATAATATATGTGTTAGCTAACATTAGTCTCTGACCTGTCTGTGTCTGACCTGTCTGTCTCTGACCTGTCTGTGTCTGACCTGTCTGTGTCTGACCTGTCTGTCTCTAACCTGTCTGTGTCTGACCTGTCTGTCTCTAACCTGTCTGTGTCTGACCTGTCTGTCTCTGACCTGTCTGTCTCTAACCTGTCTGTCTCTGACCTGTCTGTGTCTGACCTGTCTGTCTCTAACCTGTCTGTCTCTGACCTGTCTGTGTCTGACCTGTCTGTCTCTCAGCAGAGTCCCATCTGCAGGCCGCCCTGCACCAGTCTGTCTTCCTGTCGGCCATGTCGGCTCAGCCCGGCCGTGACCTGTCTCTCTGCTGGGAGCAGCACCGCAAACTGCTGCCGGGCGCCGCTGGCGTTACCGCGGAGACGGTTAGACACTGGAGCATCCAGCAGGTCAGTACGACAGGTAGACAGACAGGTCGCTTTACCTGTCTGTCTACCTGTCTCTCTACCTGTCTGTCTCTCTCTTTAACTGTCAGTCTCTCTAACCTGTATATCTCTCTAACTGTCTGTCTGTCTCTCTACCTGCCTGTCTGTCTCTCTAACCTGTATGTCTCTCTAACTGTCTGTCTCTCTACCTGCCTGCCTGTCTCTCTAACCTGTATGTCTCTCTGTCTGTCTGTCCCTCTAACCTGTCTGTCTCTCTACCTTCCTGTCTGTCTCTCCAACCTGCCTGTCTCTCTCGCTATCGGTCTGTTTGTCTGTCTCTCTAACCTGTCTCTCTCTCTCTACCTGCCTGTCTGTCTCTCTAACCTACCTGTCTGTCTCTCTACCTGTCTGTCTCTCTCTCTCTCTAACTGCCTGTCTCCCTCTCTACCTGTCTGTCTGTATCTCTAACCTACCTGTCTGTCTCTCTACCTGTCTGTCTCTCTCTCTACCTGCCTGTCTGTCTCTCTAACCTGCCTGTCTTTCTGCCTGTCTCTTTCTCTAACTGTCTGTCCCTCTAACCTGTCTGTCTCTCTACCTGCCTGTCTCTCTCTCTAACGGTCTGTCTCTCTACCCTGTCTCCCTCTCTACCTGTCTGTCTGCAGGTGTGTGACTTCGTCCAGTCTCTCCCCGGCTGTGAGGATCAGGCACAACAGTTCAGAGACGAGGTGAGCCAATCAGCTTTTGTAGATTACCTCACATTAAACTTGCTGTGATCTGATTGGTTCCTGCTTCTGTCTGTCTAGCACATCGATGGGCGGGCCTTCCTCCTGCTCACCCAGCGGGACATCGTCCGGATCATGGCCATCAAACTCGGCCCCGCCCTCAAAATATACAACTGCATCCTGATGTTCAAACACGCAGAGGAAACTGACCAATCACACGCAGAGGACCAATCACGCGCTGAGGAAAGGAACCAATCACACATCGAGGACCAATCACACGCCGAGGACCAATCACACGCCGAGGACCAGTCACACGCCGAGGACCAATCACACGCTGAGAAAAGGAACCAATCACACGCTGAGGACCAATCACACGCTGAGGACCAATCACACGCCGAGGACCAATCACACGCCGAGGACCAATCACACGCCGAGGACCAATCACACGCTGAGAAAAGGAACCAATCACACGCTGAGGACCAATCACACGCCGAGGACCAATCACACGCTAATGACAAATCACATGCTGAGGACCAATCACACGCTGAGGAAAGGAACCAATCACACGTCTCCGTTCTGTGGGAGGGTCTTCATTTTCCATCCAGTCATCAATCAGATTTAAATTTCTGATCTATGATCTCAGGAATTTCCTCTCAGCGAACCGTCAAAACTTTCTAAGCTGCCGACCCCAAAAACTGAGTTTTATGAAGACAGAAGTGGAAACAGACGAGAGGACTCAGCAGAGAGACACTAAGATAACGTTATGTCCAACGTTAGGTTTGTTAGCTTAACTTTCAGAAACATAGTTAGACTAAAACTAACATTTGGATGTTTGACTTGGTAACTAAATGCTGCAAACGTAACATTGAGAGTAGGAAGCCTTGTGCTCTGTCTCTTTAAGAGGCTGTTTGCCTGCGTAAACAGCAGGTTTGAACGTGCTTGAATAAATGTTTTTTGCTACGTTTTGTCGGGGTGAACGTGCCCCAGATGTTCCTGTCAGCAGGTATATGTGTCGTTCCTCCCAAATAAGAAAAGGAGACAAACAGAGAGTTTGTTGGGTAGGATTGGGTACTGAATCCCAGTGTCCATATGGCCCTGGTTCCTAAAGGCCCGGTATCTACCGGTATCTACCGGTATCTACCGGTATCTACTGCGCTGCCAGAAAAGCTATCACAGAACACCCAAATGATACCCAACCCTATTCTGTCACATTACCTGAGAAATAACTACGAGAGCTACCCCCTCCCAAACGAGAACTACACCCCTCCCAAACTAGAGCTACCCCCTCCCAAACGAGAGATACACCCCTCCCAAATGAGAACTACACCCCTCCCAAACGAGAGCTACCCCCCTCCCAAACAAGATCTACCCCCCTCCCAAACAAGATCTACCCCCCTCCCAAACGGGCGCTAACCCCTCCCAAACGAGAGCTACCCCAAAGCTTGTTTCACAATTAGGGCTGGGTACCTATTTCTATTCTTTTTAAAAATACATCTTATAATCACGATATAGTCTATCTATATATCTATTATTGCCTCTAAACTAAAGTATCGAGTAAAGATGCCTCGTCATTCAATCCCTGAGGAGTAAATCTCATCAGCGTCACTGAGCCAATCAGCAAGCAGCATATTTCTACCAAGATGTAATAATGTCTGTGTGTGTGTATGTATGTATGTGTGTGTGTGTGTGTGTGTGTCTGTGTGTGTGTGTGTGTGTGTGTGTGTGTGTGTGTGTGTGTGTATGTCTGTGTGTGTGTGTGTATGTCTGTGTGTGTGTGTGTGTGTGTGTCTGTGTGTGTGTATGTGTGTGTATGTATGTGTGTGTGTGTGTGTGTGTGTATGTATGTATGTGTGTGTGTGTGTGTGTGTCTGTGTGTGTGTGTGTGTGTGTGTCTGCCCCAGGTTTATAAACAGGAAACAGTCGATGACATCACCGTGGCTCCGCCCCCTCTGTAAAAACTCTTTAAAAACAGAAAATGTGATGTCATTTCCTCTCAGGATTTCCCTTCTCAGACTTTTGTTTTTTTGATGAAGGTTCGTAACTTCCTGTGACATCATCCGAACGTCCCGCCTCCTCCGCTGTGATTGGCCGGTCCCGTTCAGAGTTTATATTTATAGTTTGTTCGTGTGAAGAGTTTCTATTGTTGTATCTCTACAGATTTCTATTCTAAAGTTTATATAAATATTATATTTGTATTTCTGTGTTTCTGCCGGGACTCAAACCGACAACCTGTCAGGAAGTCTGTTATAAAGCTGCACATGCTCAGTTCGTACCTTCCCTCAGGGTCACGTGTTTAGTTTCTCTTCTCTTTCTGTCTGAGTCTGAAGAGACTAATAAAGTTTCTGTCTGTCTGAAGAGACTAATAAAGTTTCTGTCTGTCTGAAGAGACTAATAAAGTTTCTCTGAGTGCTGATCATTCATTGGTCCATGTAGTTTGTGGTTTTTTGTGGCTTCTTACGACGATTTTTCTGAAGATTTTATTGACCTTTTTTAAACTTTTGTCTCTTTTCTTTAACACTTTTAACGGCCATTTTGAGGCTTTTTTGGAACGTTTTCTGGATGTTTTCTGACGTTTTCTGGATGTTTTCTGGATGTTTTCTGACGTTTTCATAGTTCATAGTAAGGAGTCGGAGGTCAGTGAAGGTGAGTCGATGTGGTAACGCCCTAAAACACCCCCTGCTTTATCAACCAGACCATAATTCACTAGATGAACATCAGGCTGTGTTGCAGAAGCGACTGAGACCTTCAACTCATTATGGACATGTTCACTGAGTCCTGGATCAGGAGAGGAGGAGGTCTCCTCACAGACTAGAGACCAAACTGAGTCCTGGATCAGGAGAGGAGGAGGTCTCCTCACAGACTAGAGACCAAACTGAGTCCTGGATCAGGAGAGGAGGAGGTCTCCTCACAGACTAGAGACCAAACTCCTTCAGCTACCGCACAGCTCCCTGCTGGACGTCAGACAGCTTTGTCCATTAATGTTAACAGTCTATGCCCAGACAGACAGACAGGTAGGGAGAGACAGACATGTAGGGTGACAGACAGACATACACACAAACAGACAGGTAGGGAGAGACACGTAGGGAGAGACAGACAGACAGGTAGGGAGAGACAGACAGACAGACATGTAGGGAGAGACAGACTGAGAGTCATTGGAAGGAACCCGTCTCTTTATTGGCATGAATGTAACAAAACAGTCTGTGTGTGTGTGTGTGTGTGTGTGTGTGTGTGTGTGTGTGTCTGATTGTGTGTGTGTGTGTGTGTCTCTGTGTGTGTGTGTGTGTGTGTGTCTGTGTGTGTGTGTGTGTGTGTGTGTGTGTCTCTGTGTGTGTGTGTGTGTCTGTGTGTGTGTGTGTGTGTGTGTGTCTGTGTGTGTGTGTGTGTGTGTGTCTGTGTGTGTGTGTGTCTGTGTGTGTGTCTGTGTGTGTGTGTGTGTGTGTGTCTGTGTGTGTGTGTGTGTGTGTGTGTGTCTGTGTGTGTGTGTGTGTGTGTGTCTGTGTGTGTGTGTGTGTCTGTGTGTGTGTGTGTCTGTGTGTGTCTGTGTGTGTGTGTGTCTGTGTGTGTGTGTGTGTGTGTGTGTGTGTGTCTGTGTGTGTGTGTGTGTGTGTGTGTGAGTGTGTGTGTGTGTGTAAGAGAATTGAATCTCCTCCTCCAAAGAGAGAGAGACACAGCGGGAGAGGAAGAGAGGAAGAGAGGAAGGGAGGAAGAGAGGCTGCAGATTGAAAGAGGAGAAACAGCGAGCTGCAGCAGCCGGAGGAAGAGGAGGAAGAGGAGGAGGATGAAGAGGGAAGAGGAGAAACGTGACGCGACCGCTGCTCCAACAGTGAGACATTTTATTTTGTTTTCTATCTTCTGTTCACCGGTCGGCTGCAGATTTTAAACCAATAGCATCACAGCTCCAGGCAGCGCTTGTTAATAATCAATAATACCGTTAATGCAGATTAATACCAGCCATCTGCTCTGTGTTCCTATTGATCCAGTATCTGATCAGTCTGTGTCAGGGTTGTAGACTCTGTGTAGGAGGTGCATGCTGGGAGATGTAGTCAGCATACGATAAAGATAAGATACGTACAGGAAGCTAATCCATAGCCAGTATATATAATGGAGCAGCAGGTCCCGTGTCTCTGGACGGAGACCAGTGAAGTCTCTTTTCCGGTGATGGCTGAGCGTTACTGAGCAGCCTCCAACTGAGCTTGAAGACGTAGATGTGACGTGAGCAACCTGTCTGAAAGTTGGAAGTCTTCTGGTAGCTGTGCCAAGAGAAATCTCAATCATTCCCAATCTAGCAGAGACGGAGAGCGTAGGTATATGTAAGGAGATAACATAGACACAGGCTAATTATTGATCACTAAAATGATAGTTAACATTAGTAATTAAACTTAAACAGCTAATGGAAGTCCAAACTGCCTGAGAGCTTCTCCTGTACTATACGGTAATTCCTCTACTATGAGACAGTAAGTCTCGTGGTTATGACCCAATCGTTAGCCTATTTTTATAAAAACGTCTGCTACGGAGCCATAACGTGAGGTACGAGGATTGGCCAGCCCAGTCACCAGCCATGAGCATTATGGAGCATGTCTGGGGTAAGATGAAGGAGGAGGCTTCTGCTTTCTGTGCTATGCCAGGTGACTTCATCAATCAGGTATTGGAGTCATTGCTGAGACGTTTGGATGTAGTCCTCCAAGCTCATGGGAGTCATACACGGTATTAATTATTCTTCTCAAGGCACCATGACTTTATGCATTGATGTTATTCAGGTTTGTGTATTCAAAATAAAGTATAATTTCTACCGTACATTACTGTATTTTTGTATGCGACAAGACTTTAGTCCAAGCCAGATCTGACCTTTCTGTCCTAATTCAATGATAAACTCAATGAATGACTGTATGGTCTACTGTATGGCGTTGTGGAGGAGCTCCCAGTTAACTTGTGAAATTATTCTGTTTTAATCGCCATGGGCTTCAATTTGTGTTTTTGTGGAATCATACATTTGCGAGATAACGTTTACTACACTTTGTGTTACTGCTGGAATGAGTGGCAAACCGAAATCCTCGCAGCAAACACTGTCGACACGGCAGGCTAGTCTTGCTAGCAAACTTTCAGCTATGGCGGAGGACAGGGCTGGTGGCAAGATGGGAGATGTTGTATCCACGCCTCAACTTGTGACTGAGATCTGTTCTAACGGAGGATATCTCCACGTTGATTCAGGGGTCACTAAAACCACTCCAGACTGCTGTGGATGCTATACGAGACACCGTCAACTCGGTCCAAACCAGACTAGCATCAACGGAGGTTAGCGGGTGAGAACTTTGAGTGCTTGAATACTGCTGAAGCAACGATAAATAGTTGAAAGTAGCAAATCAGGAATTGTTAGACCGGGTGGATGATCTCGAGAGCAGATCAGCGGGCAGCGAGAATGGCAAAGATCCAGTTAAATTCATGGAAAAGATACTGATGGACTGTCTGGGGTCCAGTGTTTCCGCTGGGCCTCCTGAACTGGAGAGATCCTTGGCTCCTGGACCATTTGTGGTGTGTTCTCCAAGAAGCAGCGCTGCGTTGGGCAAGGAGCCATGAGGTGAAGGTCCACGATGCTAGTCTTCGGTTCTATCCCAACCTGAGTGCTACCTTGGCAAAGAAACGCAGGCTTTCAACGGAGTTAAACAAGCGTTGTATGAGAAGGGAGTGAGATTGTGCTGAGAAAGCGTTTGGTAGGCTAGAGTGGAGTTTTTTGTTTGAGTAGATTTGGTTTTGGCCCTAATTTTAGATCTTGGATTGAGCTTTTATACTTCAGCCCAAAGGCATCAGAAGTCACCAATGGGAATCATTGACGAGGGGAACACGTCAGCGATCGCCAATATTCCACTTTTGTTTGCTTTAGTTATTGAACCTCTCTGTTGTGTTCAAGTCAAAACCCGAAAAATATGTGGAGTTCATAGATGGAGATTGACCCATACGTTATCTTTATATGGGGATGATTTATAGTTGTACCTATCAGACCCTATACACACACACACACACACACACATATATATATATATATATATATATATATATATATATATATATATATATATATACACACCCATGTTTTGGATATATTGCAAACATTCAGTATTTTCTCTGGTTGTAAACTGAACTGAACTAAAAGTGAGTGCTTTCCTATTAATGCCTTGGCATTAATAGGACTCTTCAGGACTCTGAAGTACCCTTCTGTATGTCCAGAGATGGGTTTCAGTATTTAGGTATTAATCTGACTCGAACCTACCTAGGATACATTTACAAGACAGGGAACAGAAAAATACAGAATAAATATACAAACACAGGAAACAGCAACAGAAATATACAAACAGGAAACAGAAATGTCCAAAACCACAACATCGTGTCTTTCAACATCACTCTCAGCTTTAATAACTTCTAAAATCCCTCTAGCTATTTCAACACATACTTCAAATCCAATGGTCATTAATACATACGTACAATACGTATTTGGCAACAATTTAGAAAACATTTGGATCTTCCTAATTTTTCCATTCAAGCCCCAATTTGCCATAATCATGTATTTATTCCAGCTAGAATAGATGCAACCGTCTTGGACTGGAACAGCCAAGGCCTTGTCAGATTTAAATATTTTTATAAGGATGCTGTATTTACAAGTTTCAAAGACAAATGTGAAAAATGTGATCTCTCCTGCTCAAATCATTTCAGATATCTACAGATTAGCCACTTTATTCGTAGTAATACAACAGATTTTCCAAATGTACCAGAGCCATCCGGTTTGGAGGATATCTTGGAAGTGTCTTCTAATTTAAAGGGACTTATTTCCAGAATTTATAACATCATCACTTCCCATAGCGACAATACTCTGGATGAGATGAGAGCAAAGTGGGATGATGAACTAGGAGAGACGATATCAGTACATGGGAGGAAGCTGTGCGTAGGGTCAATGGGACTACATCCTGTGCTCGTCTATTAATCCAGTTTAAAGTTTTACATAGGACGCATTTTTCTAGAGCTAAACTGGCAAAAATATTTTTAGGCATGGATGAAAATCGTAGCAGGTGTAATAGAGCTGCAGCAACCTTGACCCACATGTTCTGGTCATGCCCACGCTTGGATCAATTTTAGTTAGGGGTCTACGAAACGTTATCTGAAGGTTTAGAAACAGAATGTGAGCCCAATGTGACCATATAGGGCTCGCTAGGTATGAAGATATATTGGCCTTTTCAACTTTCATTGCCACGCGGCAAATTCTTTTACATTGGAAATCCCCAAACCCACCAAAAGTATCTGTATGGCTGACGGATCTTATGATGCACTTAGAGGGTTCAATGACCTTTTTTATGGTATCTGGAACCCATTATTAATATATTTCGAAAAACTTAAGTCTTTTCCTGAGATTCCCTAATGAGTTTGATGGCAGAGGATGCTAACGGAGGTGATGGCTGGTAGCATCAACATGG
>NC_050195.1:4548159-4563159 GCF_008315115.2 Sander lucioperca | reverse complement strand
CCCATGTCATTCCCCCCTCTCTCTCCTTTCATGTCTGTAGCTGTCCTGTCAAAAATAAAGGCCAAAAATGCCCAAAAGATAATCTTTGTTCGCGCTACGCGAGCTGTAGTTCCATCAGACAACCTGTAGGGGGACCCAAGGACCAATAGAGCTCAACAGTCCCGCCCACAGCGTTTCCAGAAGTAAAAATATAATGTAATTTCTCCATTGACAGTTGCAGTATAAGCCATGAAATGGTAACGGTCGATGGTAGACTTAAAACCAGCTACGCCATGACTCAGAGATTATATATGATCATATAGACGCCACAAATCATGTTTAGAGAGAAATGTCTTTTATTCACAATGTCTTGGATAAGTACTTCATTACCCACAATCCTGAACAATCCCACAATCCCACAGTGATGCCTCTGATTGGTGGAACTCATGCTGGTGATGGGGGGGGGGGGCTGCCTGCACGATCCGTCACGAGGATTTACGACACCGCAGGAATCCCGATCAGTTCCACGCTTAGTTCCACCGGGAAGCTAACGTTAGTTTAGCTAACAGCTAATCCGGCTAACCGCTAGCTGACAGCTTGATTCAGTCTAAAATAACGTTAACTCAAACTTATCACTGGGTAAAGCCATCTACAGCTGACGTAACAGCCGTTATATATGTTAACGGGTATTTTCAGGTTTATTTTGAGGGTCTTGAGTTATTACATGCTGTCTCAGCTAGCGGTTAGCCGAATTAGCTGTTAGCTAAACTAACGTTAGCTTCCTTTATTCAGCTGTGCGCGGTGGTTTATGGGATGAGTAGTTCCTTCGCTCGGAGATGACGATATGTACACAGTCTTGTACCTTTTACTTTTTGGGGATTTTCTGTTCGTTTTTTTACTCTAAATGATATGTTGTATGCTAATGAGTCCCGTAGCGTCTGGTTAGCCTAAGGCACGGTCTAAAACTCTTTATATACGGATAATTCCAGACGTCAACGGGAGAAATGACGGGAAATTTACTTCTGGAACCCAAGGTCTCTCAGAGGAGGGGCGAGACTGTTGGGAAAGTTACCCAGTATGCCTTAAAATGAGCTGATACAGATGTAGAAACAGGAAACCTGACAGAGAATAACTTTACATCTGAAGAGTTTAAAGACTCTATTTGTCCATTGTTTATTTCTAAAGAAACACGACAATGTATAAAAGGCTCCATTACCTTGTAGCTCACGTTATGGCTCCGTAGCAGACGTTTTTATAAAAATAGGCTAACGATTGGGTCATAACCACGAGACTTACTGTCTCATAGTAGAGGAATTACCGTATAGTACAGGAGAAGCTCTCAGGCAGTTTGGACTTCCATTAGCTGTTTAAGTTTAATTACTAATGTTAACTATCATTTTAGTGATCAATAATTAGCCTGTGTCTATGTTATCTCCTTACATATACCTACGCTCTCCGTCTCTGCTAGATTGGGAATGATTGAGATTTCTCTTGGCACAGCTACCAGAAGACTTCCAACTTTCAGACAGGTTGCTCACGTCACATCTACGTCTTCAAGCTCAGTTGGAGGCTGCTCAGTAACGCTCAGCCATACGTAGACTATTTGGGTTGTGGGTTATGTCGTTTTGTGCAATACGTACAGGTTGCTCAATTAGAAACTGCCAATGAAAGGAGGAGTTATTGTGCTTACTATATAGGTACCTGTCTAATGTATATGAGAGTATTACTATATAGATACCTGTCTAATGTATATGATAGTATTACTATATAGGTACCTGTCTAATGTATATGAGAGTATTACTATATAGATACCTGTCTAATGTATATGATAGTATTACTATATAGGTACCTGTCTAATGTATATGAGAGTATTACTATATAGATACCTGTCTAATGTATATGAGAGTATTACTATATAGGTACTCTAATGTATATGAGAGTATTACTATATAGGTACCTGTCTAATGTATATGAGAGTATTACTATATAGGTACCTGTCTAATGTATATGAGTATATATGAGTACGTGTTGAGAGATGCTTATTTTCTGTAAGTTGTTGTCTTTGTAAAAGCTGACAAACTAATCTCCCTTCGAGGACAATAAAGTATATCTTATCTTATCTTATCTTATCACCGGAAAAGAGACTTCACTGGTCTCTGTCCAGAGACACGGGACCTGCTGGTCCATTTATATATACTGTCTATGCTTCTAGGGAGGAGAAGGAGAGGAGGAACTCCCAGGAGACCGAGGAGGAGGAAGTGATGATGGGTTTAACCAGACAGACACCGTCAACGGGACGAGCCGACAGCTTCCTCCAGGCTTCCTGCAGGACTTCCTGGACAGGTAAACAGTTTTCAGGTTTTTCTAGACCAGGACCAGGATCAGGATCAGGATCAGGACTCTCCAACCGTTCTTCATCTCAGACCCCTGTATCTAGATCGTTTGCTCTGGTCTAAATCATCAATGAGTTTGTAAACTTTTTTGTAAAGTTTGATTTCACACCGAGAAAATCACACAGGAACTTTCCCTCCTCTGATTGGATGAGTCTGGGGGGCGGGAGCAAGAAAAGTAAAAACAGGAAGAAGGTCCTGAGTTCTGGACGTCTCCGTGGTCAAACCCAACGAGGTCAGCCAGCGTCCACAACGTGTAGCTCCTATGACGCCATGTTGATGCTACCAAGCCATCACCTCCTGTTAGCATCCCATTGACTGCCATTCATTTTGACGTCACTCTGACAGAGAATAACTTTACATCTGAAGAGTTTAAAGACTCTATTTGTCCGTTGTTTATTTCTAAGGAAACACGACAATGTATAAAAGGCTCCATTACCTTGTAGCTCACGTTATGGCTCCGTAGCAGACGTTTTTATAAAAATAGGCTAACGATTGGGTCATAACCACGAGACTTACTTGTGCAGAAGTGGTCTTCATGGAAGAGTTGCAGCCAGAGAGCCAGACCTCCGACATGGAAACAAGGCCAAGAGACTCAACTACGAAAACATATAGCGCTGGGAAAGTTCACTTTCTACATGAACTAGTTCAGTTCATAGTTCATACTTCAACATGTTGAACCAAGTTCACAGATCCAAAAATGAACTAGTTCATAGTTCTTGTTTTCCACAGCCCGTCTAGAACCACAGACAGAAGTTATTTCATCAGTTTGAACGCTGAAACGATGCGTCAGTTGTTTCCCATCCTCACCGACCTTCATCGTCATGAGACTTGTTTAAATGCTCATACTTCGCCTCCATGCTGCTTTTTGATTTGATGACCCATGCGGCGGTGAGATACTGCTGGCTGGTGTTGCCAGATTGGGTGTTTTTTCGGCTACATATTAAGGCCTGTTTACGGGGTGTTTCAGCCGGGTTTTGGCCTGGAAGGCTCTGTAGAAATCTGGCTCCCTATTGGACGAAGTTAAAGGCAGCACGGTGGCTCAGTGGTTAGCACTTCTGCCTCACAGCTAGAAGGTTGTGGGTGCTCCGGTTTCTTCCCACCATAAAGACATGCATGCTGGGTAATTAGGACTACAGTTGAAAATTAGCCGCAAAAAATGCAAAAAATTGCATTGTCCTAATCAAATAAACTTAATAAAAAACAACTGAGAGAGCGTGCCGTTCAGACACCAGAATGAACGGGTTCCCAATAACGTTAACGTTCATCAGGCTGTAATGCAGCACGGTCAGTTCACGTTCACCCAAAATATGAACGAGGTCATGAACTATCGTTCAATGAACGAGTTCAGGTACAACACTGTCCATTACCCTGTATCTCACGTTATGGCTCTCTCTCTGCAGGTATCTGTCCTCTGATTGGCTGTATTAACTGTCTCAGCAGGTATCTGTCCTCTGATTGGCTGTATTAACTGTCTCAGCAGGTATCTGTCCTCTGATTGGCTGTATTAACTCTCTCTGCAGGTATCTGTCCTCTGATTGGCTGTATTAACTCTCTCTGCAGGTATCTGTCCTCTGATTGGCTGTATTAACTCTCTCTCCAGGTATCTGTCTTCTGATTGGCTGTATTAACTGTCGCTCCAGGTATCTGTCCTCTGATTGGCTGTATTAACTGTCGCTCCAGGTATCTGTCCTCTGATTGGCTGTATTAACTCTCTCTGCAGGTATCTGTCCTCTGATTGGCTGAAGGTTTTCGGTCCCCTCATCATGGGCATCGGGATCTTCCTCTTCATCTGTGCAAACGCCGTCCTGCACGAGAACAGAGACAGGAAGACCAAAGTCATCAACCTGCGGGACATCTACTCCACGGTCATCGACCTGCACGGCCTCCGCAAACCCAACGCCACGGCCGCCGCACGCCGCTCTGCCAACCCGCTCAATGGCATCATCAACTACGTCCAATCACAGAGCCTCGAGGCCAAGAACAGGAAGTACCCTGCCTCGCTGAGAGAAGGAGGAAGAGAGGAAGGAAGAGAGGCAAGAGAGGGAGGAAGAGAGGAAAGAGAGGGAGGAAGAGAGGAAAGAGAGGGAGGAAGAGAGGGAAGAGAGGGAGGAGGAAGAGAGGGAAGAGAGGGAGGAAGAGAGGGAAGAGAGGGAGGAAGAGAGGGAAGAGAGGGAGGAAGAGAGGAAAGAGAGGGAGGAAGAGAGGGAAGAGAGGGAGGAAGAGAGGAAAGAGAGGGAGGAAGAGAGGGAAGAGAGGGAGGAGAGGGAGGAAGAGAGGGAGGGAGAGAGGGAGGAGAGGGAGGAAGAGAGGGAGGGAGAGAGGGAGGAAGAGAGGAAAGAGAGGGAGGAAGAGAGGGAAGAGAGGGAGGAAGAGAGGGAAGAGAGGGAGGAAGAGAGGAAAGAGAGGGAGGAAGAGAGGGAAGAGAGGGAGGAGAGGGAGGAAGAGAGGGAGGGAGAGAGGGAGGAGAGGGAGGAAGAGAGGGAGGGAGAGAGGGAGGAAGAGAGGGAGGAGAGGGAGGAGAGGGAGGAAGAGAGGGAGGAAGAGAGGGAGGAAGAGAGGGAGGAGAGGGAGGAAGAGAGGGAGGAAGAGAGGGAGGAAGAGAGGGAGGAAGAGAGGGAGGAGAGGGAGGAAGAGGAGACACAGTGTTCAGTATCTCTCCAACGTCCAGACCAGCTTCCTGCAGGGAGTTGCTCCTCCTTTCCTCCCACCTGTCTCACCTCTCCCTGTCTCACCCCTCCCGCCTGTCTCACCCATCCCACCTGTCTCACCTCTCCCACCTGTCTCTCTCCTCCCTGTCTCACCCCTCCCGCCTGTCTCTCTCCTCCCTGTCTCACCCCTCCCGCCTGTCTCTCTCCTCCCTGTCTCACCTCCTGTCGTCCTCTGCGTGCACGCTCCCCCCCCCCTGCCGGAGGCGGAGCCTCCCGGCGAGCGGCGGTTACAGGACTCTGACACACGGAGAGGACGAGTCGTTTGGGTCGACCGATGTGACATCACACAGGAAGTATTCCGACCAATCAGCGTGATGTCAGCATGATGTCAGCGTGATGTCAGCGTGATGTCAGCATGACTTCAGCGTGATGTCAGTGTGATGTCAGCGTGATGTCAGCGTGACTTCAGCATGATGTCATCGTGATGTCAGCGTGATGTCAGTGTGATGTCAGCGTGATGTCAGCGTGACTTCACCATGATGTCAGCGTGATGTCAGCGTGACTTCAGCATGATGTCAGTGTGATGTCAGAGTGATGTCAGCGTGATGTCAGCGTGACTTCAGCGTGATGTCAGAGTGATGTCAGCTTGACTTCAGGGTGATGTCAGAGTGATGTCAGCGTGATGTCAGCGTGATGTCAGAGAGGAACTGGTTCACGTCAGAGCAATAAGGAATCTTCCAGATGAACGACTTTTTTTATTTATTTTTTTAAGATTGTTTTGGGGCATTTCAGCCGTTAATGGAGAGAACAGCCAGAGATGAAGGGGGGGGGGGTGGGAGACATGGAGGAAATCATCACAGGTCGGACTCGAACCCTGGACCTTCTGCGTGGAGGAATACACCTATATATATCTATATATGTGCGCCTGCTCTACGCGCTGAGCCAACCGGCCACCGACTTTAAACAAGGAAACTTTAACAAGCTTTCACACCTGTTACACCTGTTACACCTGTAACACCTGTTACACCCGTTACACCCGTTACACCTGTTACACCCGTTACACCTGTTACACCTGTTACACCTGTTACACCTGTTACACCTGTAACACCTGTTACACCTGTTACACCCGTTACACCTGTTACACCTGTTACACCTGTTACACCTGTTACACCTGTTACACCTGTTACACCTGTAACACCTGTTACACCTGTTACACCTGTTACACCTGTAACACCTGTTACACCTGTTACACCTGTTACACCTGTAACACCTGTTACACCTGTAATATCCTCATACTCGTCTTCATCAGATGAAGTTTCAGGAGGTTTTATGTCATAATGGGAATGAGTCTTTACAGAAAGACAAAATGTTCAGAGCTTCAGAAAACATTTGCACGTATTTCCTTCAGGCTACATCTACACCGCTGTGTTTACATATCTCATATATATAGATATATATAGATATATATATATGTCTGTCTGTCTGTCTGTCTGCCTGCCTGTCTGCCTGTCTGTCTGTCTGTCTGTCTGTCTGTAAGTAACCTGCCAGTGTGTGAAAGTTCATGTGATCTGTGATGTCAGATTATTTCCCAAAACCAGCGGCATAGACGCAGCCTGACTTTCTTCTTCTTCTGCACCTTTAAAAGAGAAAACTTTCATCAGCATGAAACTCAGATGTAACCCCCGGGGGAGGGGGGGGGGCTTGTTGTTGTTGTTGTTGTTGTTGTGATGAACCATGTGACACGATGTCTTCCAATGAAAACTGAACCTGCTTCAGCGTCCAATCAGCTGCTGACTTTCCCTGAAGCGTTTCCCTCTGAAACATTTTCATTAATAAATCAAAATAAAGCACAAAAAGTTCAGCTTTGTTATGATGTCTCATCGTTATCCTCTGCAGTGACCAGACTCCATGTAAATAATCAGCACTTTTAGTGTGTATAGAGCCAGCATATTTCCACCAGACTCCATGTAAATAATCAGGACTTTTAGCGTGTATAGAGCCAGCATATTTGACTCATTGAAGGAGATGAGTGACCTGATGACATCCTGAGGGAGACGGATACTTCGTCTCCTGAATCTCCCAGAAAGCAGCAACGAAGATGTGAAGAAGGAGGTGCTGGAGATCATCGCTGAAATCATCCCAGAGGAAAAGAGCAAGCTTGGATTCATGGTGGCCACCGTGCACGGAGTCGGACGCCCGAGAGAGGATGAAAGCACACGTCCCATCATTGTTCAGTTCACCATGCACATCTTCAGATTCAAACTATGGCGAGCTTCCCTCAATGCTGACGCCATGAAGAGAAACAACCTCCGGATGGCGGAGGATTTAACCCAACAGGAGAGACGGTGCAGAAATAAACTGGGGCCTCTTGTGAAGCAAGTGCTCACTGACGGAAAGAAAAGTAAATGGCAGGGTCCTGCTGCCATCATTAACGGTGTGAGACACCGCCGTTAACCGTACGTACACACCGCCGTTAACCGTACGTACACACCGCCGTTAACCGTACGTACACACCGCCGTTAACCGTACGTACACACCGCCGTCAACCGTACGTACACACCGCCGTTAACCGTACGTACACACCGCTGTCAACTGTACGTACACACCGGCGTTAACCGTACGTACACACCGCTGTCAACCGTACGTACACACCGCCGTTAACCGTACGTACACACCGCCGTTAACCGTACGTACACACCGCCGTTAACCGTACGTACACACCGCTGTCAACCGTACGTACACACCGCCGTCAACCGTACGTACACACCGCCGTTAACCGTACGTACACACCGCTGTCAACTGTACGTACACACCGCCGTTAACTGTACGTACACACCGCCGTTAACCGTACGTACACACCGCCGTCAACCGTACGTACACACCGCTGTCAACTGTACGTACACACCGCCGTCAACCGTACGTACACACCGCTGTCAACTGTACGTACACACCGCCGTTAACCGTACGTACACACCTCCGTTAACCGTACGTACACACCTCCGTTAACTGTACGTCCACTTCACCGTGAGCGGACTGTTTAGAGACCATGTGACCGGCAGGTAACGTTAACTGGTCCCTATACGCAAATATCATAAATGATAGGGAACCCAGCAACGGCCATGATGAGCTTCTCCTCCTTTTTCTCTGAACTAATGTTTTGGTAGGAACCAAAGTTTACATCGTATGTTTCTCTGGAATCAGCCAGCGTGAAGGACGTCTATATTCTGATTGGTTGCCGCTGAACCGCGTCATAGCTCATTACCATAAAGTTGACCTACTTTCAACTTTCTGATTGACGCTCTGGTCGCTCAAAACGCCCAAAACGCGACGCCGACAGATTTGCGGCTCCTTGCAGCTGAGAGAAGCAGCTTCCATTGAAAATGAATGACTTCCTGTATCTTTAGAAGATCAAGTCGGCGGCGGCGTGGACGGACAGTAACTGGTTAAACTTCCCTTCATGTGAGGTAAAATGTTGAAGTTAATTATGCTTCCCAATCTTAAGGGGTTATTTTGTTCTCCCTGTGTCCAATTAAAAGGCGATATGTTAACTCCACTAGTTAAAATAAGAATATTTTATATTTTAGGAGTTAATTGAGGTGCTCATGTTCAGAGCTTCCCTCCTGACGGTGAGCTAATCATCTCAGAGCATCTTTTCCTAAACTTGTTCCTATAACCTTAAAGACATCCAGCTCAGATTTATCTTTTTGTCTTTCATTATGACAGACTTCCCTTTTAGTTCCTTAAATAATATCCTTTAATGTCAGAGGTATACGTGACAGCACCAAAAGGAAATCAATCTTTTTGTTCAGTAGATGAAATAATGCTGATTTGATATTTGCGAGTCATTAGTGGACAGTGATGTGAAGTTTTGGGGCGATACATGTTGTTCCTGTCATCCTCTCAACAAGCAGCAGGTGGCGCCGTTCTCCTTAAAGGAGAGATAGCTGAATCAGTGATCTCAGATGAAGGCAGATGGATAATCTTGGTTTTCAAATTTGACAATTCCTTCTTTATAGTTTGTAATTTATATTTCTCTGTATGAAACCTGAAGCCTTTAAAAACAGATATAAGGACACTTGATCATTGATCGATTATAAGGATGCTCCAGATGATCTTGTAGATCTGTAAGATTAAGATTTAAGTACTGCTAAAGTGGAAATGTCAGAGGCAGCTCGATGAAAAGAGGGAACTCTCCGGGGAGTGATGGGCTTTCAGTCAAATTTTATTTACATTTTTGGGAAATTATTGAAAATCCTCTATTTGATCTATTCAAAGAATGCATCTTAAAAAGGAAATGTCCACGAGTATGAAGCAAGGTTGAATATGTCTTCTCCCTAAACCTGATAAAGATCACTTATTGATAGAGAATTGGAGACCTGTTACGCTCTGAAATATCGACTATATTATATCCTTAATCTTTGCTAAGCGGTTAAAAAGAGGTCTTCATGAGATAATAACAGGTTTGATGTCTAACCGTCACATTAGCGGTAATATAAGACTAGTTCTCGACCTGCTGGACTATTCTGAGAACAGCAACACTGACACACTGATAGGATTTCTTGATTTTTATAAAGCATGTGATGTAACTGTCAGGATCCGGCTGTGACTGACTGCCTTTGTGCCTCTTGTGGCCATTTTGTGTATTGTGTTGTGATTTGGGCTTGTTGCTGTGTTCCCGTAGCCTGGTGAGAGCGTCCTGATCTGGCGAGCTCCAGTTTTCCTCTCTCAGATCAGTCTGGCATCTTGAGACAGAGAAGATTTGGAGCCGTTCGCCAAACAACCGACCAATCAGCGTTGGTTTGGAGGCGGGTTTAGGTGTGACGCAACGAGAAGCGACTGTTGAGTCTAAACAACGTGGCGGCTTCCACGGATGAGATGAGCGTAGCTATCACGCAAGTTTTATCAGAATTAGAAAGTATTCCTTCATTGAAAGAAGAGCAAAAAACATCACTGGAGGCTTTTCTCTGAGGAAGAGATGTTGTTGCTCTCCTCCCGACTGGTTTCAGCAAGAGTTTGATATATCTTTGATCTGATTGGTTGATTTGGCCCGTCTGTCACCAACATAGGTGGTGATAGACAGATGGTTTATCCAATCAGCTAACCAGGATTTTCGCCCCTTCCCAAAAGTTCTCCAACGGAAAGTTCCCAGATGGATACGCCGAGCATATGCCGAGCCATCCATCTGGAGTCAGGTTGGTGCTCCTTGTGTTCTGTGGTTACCTGTCTGTCAGGTGTCCATCCCCTTATTTGGTCTGCACTTCCTGTCTCGTTAGTTTCCCTCCGTTCTGCTCTCACCTGTTGCTTCTTACTGTCTGGTCCAATCCTCAGTCTTTCTGTTGATTGGTCTGTGTATATCTACGCCCCCCCCCCTCTGTTCCTTTGTCTCTTGTCGGTTCGTCTCTCTGTTCCTCTGAGTCCTGTTCGTTTGTAAGTTGTAGAGTCAAAATAAAGTGTGTAGGGTTAGCTGTCTGCACATCTGCCTGAAAGAGCATTACACCTTTAAGGTGAAATGGTTGAAGGAACACTCAAAAAATCTACTTGGGCATGTGTTTGATTAGCAAATTAATATCTTGCTTAAATTACATGAATCAATGGTGTTTACCTTCATTAAATGATTAATTCTTGTCTGTAAAACGTGATTTCAAGAAAATTCAGATGAATTATTATCATACAGATCAATGCAATAAGAACTGGGTTAATCAAAACAACGACCGCGTGTCCTACACCTTTGACCGCCAGCTGATTGGAGGAACGCGTCACGTGGCTCTGGCTACTCTCCCGAATTTCGAAAGCATTAAGGTGGCTCGATCGGAGAATACGATCTTGTATTTTAAGAAAATAGTTCACTGAAACGTGTTTCTGAAAACATTTGAAGAGAGAAATAGGCCGTGCAGTTGCTGAATCTGTCTTCATTTCAGATCAACAAAGGTCAGTTTAAAAGATATCATCAGATTTTGAGAGGCGACGAGTTTGAGGTTTGTAATCCTCTTGGGACTTCGCGAGAAGCAGAAGCTTTGTGGGGTATACTGGGTCTTAGACAATTTACCGCCTGGCTCTCTTTCTGCTCTCTCAGCAATTCATTTGGCTGTTCTTTGTAAAAGTGATGATTTGAGGAAATTTGGTTTCCAAGAAGTGTTGAATCCACTTTTGAAAGCTCTGGTAATTTTGGAGGAACATGGTGTGTTATAGCTGGTAACCTGGGGGCCCATGGCCTGGCAGCTTTGTAGAAAGTTTCTCTGGTGAATACTTCAGTAGATTCTGTACAGCTAAGAAAACAGAAATTCAGTTGATGACAGCTAGTCGTTTGGAGCTTAGAACGCGGGAACTCCATGATGCACATTTGAAGTGTGCATTGGAAAAAGCAAGTGCTTGGTGTTAAACGTGAATGTGTGTTGAGTAAGAATCTCTCCCATTGTCATGTTACTGCAGGCTACCCTCCTGATCTTGCCCATGATCTATTTGAGGACATAATACCTGTAGAGCTAGCGTATTGTTTTTCTCTTTTGATTTCAAAAAAGTATTTCAGTTTAGAAAAACGTAACAATTTGATCCATACTTTTGAGTATAAATGGGCAGATAAAACAAATAGGCCTCATGCAATACCTCAGACTTTCTCAGTAAAAAAAAGCAGAGGTGGAAACGCACACGAGAATTGGGCTCTGCTTCGATTGTTACCTCTAATCCTCAGTCTCATGGGATGGCTCATTGTGGAGACCTGGACACACATAAAAAAACAATAAGAAATCCTTTATGACAAACTGTGCCTTGTAATGTTAAATCTATTTGACAGGTGCAATACACACGTCTTTAGCAGTAACAGAGTAGGCTATAAGTTCCTCCCAATGATGACAACAGTAAAAAACACATACAACTGTGAACTTTGCCTTAATTTGCCCTGTTGAAACTTTATTTTTTCATTCAGAACACAAGAGAAAATAAGAGTTTACTTGCAAAATGTAATGAGCTAAATAATTTTTCTCGATTATTCTGTTTTTGTCATCATTGGGAGGAACTTATAGCCTACTCTGTTACTGCTAAAGACGTGTGTATTGCACCTGTCAAATAGATTTAACATTACAAGGCACAGTTTGTCATAAAGGATTTTTTATTGTTTTTTTATGTGTGTCCAGGTCTCCACAATGAGCCATCCTATGAGACTGAGGATCATTCTGGGTGAAGATGATGCCAGAAAGCTAATCCTGCCAGCAGGGATCCCAGGATCCATGGAAGAATTGTACCAGACTATAAAGACTAGTTTTGGTATAGAGCAAGAGTTTCGTCTTCAATATCAAGATGTTGATTTTGGAAAGGAGTTCATAAATCTGTCTGGGATATCTGAAATTGATGACAAAGCGACTTTAAAGGTGGTCTACTTGCAAAGTTCTTCAGAAGATGACTCAAGGATGCGTCACGCTCTAGCAGTCCAGAGCCTTACTGATTCCTCATCACGGATAATACAGAGTCTGCTTCACCATCGGGGTCATCGCCATCTACACGGCTGTGCATGTGGCCAAGTGTCTTTACAGTCCCTCCATTCAACTATGAGTCTGAACTACAACTGGAAACTGCCAATGCTGAATGCAATGCAAGTGGAACTTATTTGAGCCCGCCACCAAAGCTGAAATCTCACATTCTGGAACGACTGTCTGAAGAAATTCTTAAATTCAAAGTCTATCCAACTGACAATGATCTTAATGACGTTGCAGAAGCACTTGTAAAAAAGCACCCTTGTCTGAGGGAGCAAGGATCCTTCAATGGCTGTTATGGCTGGAAGATTAGCCTTAAATACAAAATGGCCAACTTACGGTCCAAACTGAGAGGCTAAAAAACAAGAACCAAGACAAGCGTTTGGCAGCGTCGAATGTGAAAAAACCAAGAAGGGCAGAAGTCAATTACTGTCCGCAGCATCCAAAAGGAGAAACCACTAAGAGTCTGGAGAAAGACAGAGTCGCACTGCTTTCAGAAATCAAAAAGAGGAACAATGAGCATATTGTGAAGTTGAAAATGGAGAAGACTTTCTCATACAGGAGGCAAGAAATCCTTAAAGGAGAGCCTTTGATTGCAGACTTCAAAAGCAGATGGCCAGCTCTGTTCACTGCGAGAGAGGTGATTGTCCTGTGTGTGCTTAAATTTATTTAATCTGTTGTTCTGACAGGGTTAGTGACATGTGCATTAATGATTTCCAGATCGATAGGGAGTTCCATCGCATATCCACTTTACCTCTACTTTCTACATCCTGTGCTGCTCTCGACCAGGACTCTCCACGCCTGATGGAGATATTTCGATGCAAAGGTGGAGCAGCTGGAAGAAAAATAAGAAAGGTCATGGTGGAGATTTCCAAGGTTTGTCTTGAAATGTGTTGATTTATGCTTATACACTGTTTTTATGTAGTACAATGTTCTTTACAACAGAGTGTGCGGCCCAGCTGGGAAGTGTACTCAAATATTCTACTTAATTAAAGGTACCATAAAGTAAAAATGTTACCTAAGTAAAATGACCCATCTAAAAATCTACTAAATTTAAATTGCAATAACAAAATAAAACACAGACCCACATCTAAAAGACTGAGGGAGGTTTTATAGTTACATTTATATTCTTATTTAAAGTTATTTTATGTTTTTTAAAGTGGGGTGTTGAGATACTGCACTTGTTATGCCTACTAATAAGTGTACCCTGCAGTAGACAGTGGTCAGCACTCGTTGAAGGAACAGAGATGGACAGCTGAGCATGAATGAGGTCTAGTTAGTTACTATGTTGTCCCTGTGCTCAGCAGTTAATCTCCTCTGATTCTGTCCCTGCTTTGTGATCTGCTTTTGCAAACTGGAATAGTGCTGAGTGCTGCATATCTATTACAGGTAATACACTGTAATAGATATGCAGCACTGGGGTGTGACTTGTGATTTTTAGCATCTGTAAATGACCCAATACAAAGTATTGTTCATTCTGTAAAGTTATAATTTTTTTCTACTCTAACGAATGTGCTATAAAGTAAAATTACAGATGTTAAAACGTAGTTAAAAAGGTACAAGTACACAAAACTACTAATTACAGTAACATGACTAAATGTAATTCGTTACTTTATACCTTTGGTGTGCAGCTGCTGTTATATTATGTCAGCTGAGATCTTAAAGTAAAGGATAAAATCCCATGGTAAACCTTTTGGGTAGGACTCAAAAAGCACCATGTTTTGCCTTTTAAAAATGCTCTCAAAAATAAAGAATATTGCCTAAAGGAGTTTCCTTTTTTCCCCTCAGGACGAGACGAGCATGTGTCCCCAAGTCCTTGTGCATCTACTTGAACGAAGACCACGAGAAACTTGTGAAGGATTATATGGTGAGTTACGTATGTTTGGCAAAGAAGCTGTAAACCAGTTGGAAAGAGCACATATTTACTTGCTTCTATGGATGTAACGTATGTATGCTGTGTTCAAATAACATGATGAAGATGGAATATAGGTGGCATGATCAAATCATGTTCATCCAATGAATTTCTTTTTTGAGTGAATGTTTGAGAGCACCAGAGTCTCTATGGTACTTTATCCCCAATAACATTTTTAATAGTGTAGGAGGTCTTACATTTTTATTGAAATGTAACTACAATATTACAAGATGGCCGTTAAAATTATCCCAATTTATCAACAAGCTCTTTCGGCCTGGAAGCTGCGTCATTCTCACAACTTTTCTCCACACAAGTCCATCTTATGGAATAATGACTGCATCACTAGGGGGTGGTATCCAACAAGAAAGCTCTCTTAATATATGATATCTACGAAGTTTGAAAGTCTGTCACTTTTGTACTTTCATACAAATTTTTTATATATTTTTATAAAAAAAAATGTATTGTAATTTTATGTTTCTTTGTTTAGATTTTTACTTTCATATGATATTATTTGTCAATTTTTTAGTATAATTTTATTTGATTACCAATTGTGATGACTGAATATTTGTAAACTATATTTTGAAATAATAAAATTTGAAAAA
>NC_050195.1:4523159-4538159 GCF_008315115.2 Sander lucioperca | reverse complement strand
CAGTAGATCAATACGCCCAGGTCCATTAAAACATAAACCTCGTTTAAAAAAGGTTCTAAAATGTGTCGGAAATCTACAGGAGGGTCAGTCGATACGTAGTTTCACCAGAGATACAACGTAGCAACTACGTTATTAAACTAACGTTAGTGATCAGATACAACGTAGCAACTACATTAAGGGGACTACTTTCTGAGGGAGATGAACTCAAACTGAGGATACATTTAATAAGAATGATATATGAATAAGAAAAAGCATAATTATTAAAGAATTTGAATTATTTTATTATGTTGGCAAGCATGTCAGTCTGTCTGACCTGTCTCTCTGACCTGTCTGTCTGACCTGTCTGTCTGACCTGTCTCTCTGACCTGTCTGTCTGACCTGTCTCTCTCTCTGCCCCCCCTCAGGTAACTGGATCCTGGAGCGGTCTCTGGACGGCGTGACCTTTGACCCCTGGCAGTTCTACGCCATCAGCGGCGCCGAGTGCCTGTCTCACTACAACGTGACGCCGAGACTCGGACCGCCGACCTACAAGAGAGACACGGAGGTCATCTGCACGTCGTACTACTCCCGCCTCAACCCACTGGAGCACGGGGAGGTGAGACAGGAGCCTGTCTGTCTCTCAGACCCACACGTCTCTGATTACCTGTCTGTCTCTCTAACCTGTCTGTCTCTCAGACCCACACGTCTCTGATTACCTGTCTGTCTCTCTAACCTGTCTGTCTCTCAGATCCACACGTCTCTGATTACCTGTCTGTTTCTCTAACCTGTCTGTCTCTCAGATCCACACGTCCCTGATTAACGGCCGCCCCGGCGCTGATGATCTGACCAATGAGCTGCTGAACTTCACGTCGGCTCGTTACATCAGACTCCGGCTGCAGCGAATCAGAACGCTCAACGCCGACCTGATGACGCTGAGCACCCGCGACCCCCGAGAGATAGACCCCATCGTCACCAGGAGGGTGAGACAGGCTGGCACACAGACAGGCATGCAGGCTGACAGACAGGCTGGCACACAGACAGGCTGACAGACAGAGAGACAGACAGACAGACAGACAGACATAGAGACGACAGACAGACGACAGGCAGACACAGAGAGACAGACAGAGAGACAGATGACAGACAGACAGACGACAGACAGACAGAGAGACAAACAGAGAGACAGATGACAGACAGACAGACAGACAGACAGAGAGACAGATGACAGACAGACAGACAGACAGACAGATGACAGACAGACAGAGACAGACAGACAGCTCTTCATGTTTGAGTAACATGATCAACAGTGGTTGTTTTCTTCAACGTTTCTGATGCAGCAAAGTCTTTATTAAGACGTTGTTTCTGAGTATTATTTTTTAGCTTTTAACTGAAAGGAGAGCTCGAAGACAGAAGAGAGTACCTGGCAGGTAGATGTACTAATGACATCATAACATGAATGGTGTCAGGGCAGAGAGAGTACCTGGCAGGTAGATGTACTAATGATGTTGCAGTTTAACGTGTATTCTGATCTTGTGATATTTGCAGTACTATTACTCCATCAAAGACATCTCTGTGGGCGGCATGTGCATCTGTTATGGCCACGCCCAGAGCTGCCCGCTGGACGCCGTTACCAAGGTAACCACACACTTGTTCACCTGGAGACGGGGGGGGGGTCCCACAGAAACTTTAAACAGAGTAGATTTAATATTTATTATTGTTTTTAATCATTTGTGTGTCTGTCGGTGTGTGTGTGTGTGTGTGTGTGTGTGTGTGTGTGTGTGTAGAAAATGCAGTGTGTGTGTGAACACAACACCTGTGGAGAGAGCTGTAACGAGTGTTGCCCCGGTTACCACCAGCAGCCATGGCAACCAGGGACCCTCTCAGAGGGAAACACCTGTGAGAGTAAGAAACCCTAACTGAGATTATTAATATCCATAAATATATCTATGATTAATACCATCAGGTGGGGCATGGTCATTCATTACCTGTCTCTCTCTCCACCTGTCTCTCTCTCCACCTGTCTGTCTCTCCACCTGTCTGTCTCTGTCTCTCTCTCCACCTGTCTGTCTCTCCACCTGTCTCTCTCTCTCTCTCCCTGTCTCTCTGCCTGTCTGTCTCTCTCTCTCCACCTGTCTCTCTCTCCACCTGTCTGTCTCTCCACCTGTCTGACTCTCTCTCTCCACCTGTCTCTCTCTCTCTCTCTCTCCCTGTCTCTCTGCCTGTCTGTCTCTCTCTCTCCACCTGTCTCTCTCTCTCTCCCTGTCTCTCTGCCTGTCTGTCTCTCTCTCTCCACCTGTCTCTCTCTCCACCTGTCTGTCTCTCCACCTGTCTGTCTCTCTCTCCACCTGTCTCTCTCTCTCTCTCTCTCTCTCTCCCTGTCTCTCTGCCTGTCTGTCTCTCCACCTTGTTTCTTTCTCTACCTGTCTGTCTCTCTGCCTCTCTCTCTCTCTCTCCCTGTCTGTCTCTCCACCTGTCTGTCTCTCTCCACCTGTCTGTCTCTTAGAGTGTAACTGTCACAACAAGGCGTCTGACTGTGTGTATAACCAGACCGTCTCTGATTGGTCACTGAGTCTCGACGCTGACGGCGTGCGTCGGGGGGGCGGAGTCTGTTCCAGCTGTCAGCAAAACACGGCCGGGATCAACTGTGAGAACTGCAAGGACGGGTACTACAGGCCCTCAGAGGTACTTATACTGCATATACTATTACATATACTACAGGCCCTCAGAGGTACTTATACTGCATATACTATTACATATACTACAGGCCCTCAGAGGTACTTATACTGCATATACTATTACATATACTACAGGCCCTCAGAGGTACTTATACTGCATATACTACTACATATACTACAGGCCCTCAGAGGTACTTATACTGCATATACTACTACATATACTACAGGCCCTCAGAGGTACTTATACTGCATATACTATTACATATACTACAGGCCCTCAGAGGTACTTATACTGCATATACTATTACATATACTACAGGCCCTCAGAGGTACTTATACTGCATATACTATTACATATACTACAGGCCCTCAGAGGTACTTATACTGCATATACTATTACATATACTACAGGCCCTCAGAGGTACTTATACTGCATATACTATTACATATACTACAGGCCCTCAGAGGTACTTATACTGCATATACTATTACATATACTACAGGCCCTCAGAGGTACTTATACTGCATATACTATTACATATACTACAGGCCCTCAGAGGTACTTATACTGCATATACTATTACATATACTACAGGCCCTCAGAGGTACTTATACTGCATATACTATTACATATACTACAGGCCCTCAGAGGTACTTATACTGCATATACTACTACATATACTACAGGCCCTCAGAGGTACTTATACTGCATGTAATACTACATATACTACAGGCCCTCAGAGGTACTTATACTGCATATACAACTACATATACTACAGGCCCTCAGAGGTACTTATACTGCATGTAATACTACATATACTACAGGCCCTCAGAGGTACTTATACTGCATATAATACTACATATACTACAGGCCCTCAGAGGTACTTATACTGCATATCATACTACATATACTACAGGCCCTCTGAGGTACTTATACTGCATATCATACTACATATACTACAGGCCCTCTGAGGTACTTATACTGCATATCATACTACATATACTACAGGCCCTCTGAGGTACTTATACTGCATATCATACTACATATACTACAGGCCCTCAGAGGTACTTATACTGCATATACTACTATATATACTACAGGCCCTCAGAGGTACTTATACTGCATATCATACTACATATACTACAGGCCCTCAGAGGTACTTATACTGCATATACTACTACATATACTACAGGCCCTCAGAGGTACTTATACTGCATATCATACTACATATACTACAGGCCCTCAGAGGTACTTATACTGCATATCATACTACATATACTACAGGCCCTCAGAGGTACTTATACTGCATATACTATTACATATACTACAGGCCCTCAGAGGTACTTATACTGCATATCATACTACATATACTACAGGCCCTCAGAGGTACTTATACTGCATATCATACTACATATACTACAGGCCCTCAGAGGTACTTATACTGCATATAATACTACATATACTACAGGCCCTCAGAGGTACTTATACTGTATATAATACTACATATACTACAGGCCCTCAGAGGTACTTATACTGCATGTAATACTACATATACTACAGGCCCTCAGAGGTACTTATACTGCATATAATACTACATATACTACAGGCCCTCAGAGGTACTTATACTGCATATACTACAGGCCCTCAGAGGTACTAATACTGCATATTAGTGAAGGTAAAGAAGACTATCATGGAGACGGTTAGTTCATCAGTTTACTAGAACACTGACATGACAATTATAAATATAACCTTAACTGATGTGTCTCTGTGTGTGTGTGTGTGTGTGGCTGTGTGTGTGTGTGTGTGTGTGTGTGTGTGTGTGTGTGTGTGTGTGTGTGTGGCTGTGTGTGTGTGTGTGTGTGTGTGTGTGTGTGTCTGTGTGTGTGTGTGTGTGTGTGTGTGTGTGTGTGTCTGTGTCTCTGTGTGTGTGTGTGTGTGTGTGTGTAGGTGTCTCCATACTCTGACTCTCCGTGTGTGGAGTGTGAGTGTGATCTGAGAGGATCAGAGTCTTCAGTCTGCAGCAGAGACGACACACAGCCAGGTTCATTATAATCTGATTATTCTATATTATATATTATTATATTATTATATTATTATATTATTATATTATTATATTATATATTATATATTATTATTCATAACTGTTGGCATTATTTCTGCTATTGAGTCTGATCCAGCAGCGATAAAGTCTAACTGTAGCTGTGTGTCTCTCTGTCTCTCTATCTGTCTGTGTGTGTGTGTGTGTGTGTGTGTGTGTGTGTGTGTGTGTGTGTGTCTGTCTGTCTACCTGTCTGTCTGTCTGCCTGTCTGTCTGTCTGTCTGCCTGTCTGTCTGTGTAGGAGTGTCAGCAGGCCAGTGTGTGTGTAAAGAAGGCTTCTCAGGTCTCCGCTGTGACCGCTGTGCGTTTGGCTTCAGAGATTTCCCGCTCTGTTCTCGCTGTGAGTGCAACCTGTCGGGCAGCGTCAACACCGACCCCTGCAGCGCCTGCACCTGCAAGGTAACACGCCGTGACATCACACCGTGACATCACACCGTGACATCACACACTGACGTTTATTAAAGGCCTGTCTGTCCTCCTGTCGTCTGTCAGGTGAACGTGATGGGAGCTCACTGTGATCTGTGTCAGCCGGGCTTCTACAACCTGCAGGCCGGAAACCCTCTCGGCTGCTCCGACTGCTTCTGCTTCGGAGTCTCTGACGTCTGTGAGAGTTCAGAGTGGAACACAGCACAGGTAACACATTTTAATCATTTATTTATGTCCACATGAAGAAAAATAGTACAGGGACACAAATATTACTGATGCAATACAATACATACACAAACTCATGGACCAGTGACACGCAGCAGATCTTCACAATATCACTTAACAAGCACAATACTCAGTTCTTAAGGGTATAAGTAGCACAATACTCAGTTCTTAAGGGTATAAGTAGCACAATACTCAGTTCTTAAGGGTATAAGTAGCACAATACTCAGTTCTTAATGGTATAAGTAGCACAATACTCAGTTCTTAAGGGTATAAGTAGCATTATACTCAGTTCTTAATGGTATAAGTAGCACAATACTCAGTTCTTAAGGGTATAAGTACAAGTGTCTCCACCATATGTGGCGGCTGCCAGTACTACCAGATATGTCACAGTACTTTGCAAGCTGTTAAGTCTCTGATTGGCCATCCCAAGTTGTTGCAGCCCTCTTACTACCAACCTGTGTGTGTTTCCTAGGCTACCAAATATGAAAACTAGTACACACACACACACACACACACACACATAAACACGCACACACACTCCTTTGGCGGTCACTCGAAACGAGTATGACTGTCCTCTCTGTCGGGTCGTCTTATTTGTGGATCCTCAGGTGGCTGTAAAGGCTGATACGTGATCCACAGATTCTGCTGAATGTGGGCATTGGAAGGCTGAGGTGGTGTGTGGTGGTGGAGCCTGTCTCTGTTGAGGTGGTGTGTGGTGGTGGAGCCTGTCTCTGTTGAGGTGGTGGTGGAGCCTGGAGTTTGTCCTTGCGGTGTTGCTGCTTTGCCTCTGCGGCACGGCGGAGTACTATTTCATTACATGATGTTAAACTTTTTCAGACTGGTCTTAATATTGTCCTTAAAGCGTTTCTTTGGCCCACCAGGGGCTCGCTGTCCTTCTATTAGCTGGGAGCAGGGGCGTAGGAATGAGTTTAACATTGGGGGGGACACATATCGGAAACCTGACAGATCCGTTAATGGTTTGAACAGAAATATGTCATAAATTAACTACACTGCAAAACATTCACCAACATACTTTATTTTACTAAAAAGATACATTTGTAAAGATAAAGGAAAACACATTTTGAATGGCAGTAATTAACTGATAAATATCAAATCAATTATTTAATTGCAGGCCTAATCATCCAGTTTTGTAGATTAATAAATAACATATATTGATCAACATTAGAATTCAAATTTTCTGAATACATTTTCTTTCCTTAGTTGTATCTTATGCCTCAATGAACAGACACAGACACATGCAAAGGTTAAGGTGAAAGGCAAAAACAGCATCAAGAATTTTAACATATAAACCAACTTAATTTTACTCTCGAGTGTGATATCCTTCCACATTTCCACTAATTAACTGGTGTGCGAAGGTAAAGGTAAACGAAAGACATTAGAATGGATGTAATGAACTGATAAATATCAATTCCTATGTAGTTTTCTGTCACAAATAAAAGTTGGATAGCACTGTACAGTCCTGCATTCAATAATTTGCGTGCTGTGATTTTTTTCAGTGTCAAACATGTGCCGTGGCACACAAAAGGTTGAAAAACACTGGCCTAGGCAAAAGAGCCAAAATGTGTTTTCCTCCTGTCATTTGCAGCCACAAATATATACCACCTACCTGCAGCGCTGCAGTGCTGGCTCTCCCTACATCACCCTCACCAGTGTCACCACTGTTAGTTTCCAGCTGAACTTCATCTGATCTCTAATATGAAAGCAGTGGAAATGAATAAGGTATAGAAAAATACTGATGGGAATGTCATGAACAAGCGAAAAACACACAGACAGAAAAACTCCTTTCTAGATGTGGGAGATGTGTAACGTTGCTCGTTTTCAAGTTACATGGGTTAAGTTAATAGAAAAATCATGTTCTTTTACAATCATCTTAAATACTGTTTTTAGTGTCAAATCGCTTTTGTCCATTACATTACTGGAAAGTCCCTCATATTTTCGCCAGCCAACGTTGGCTAGTAACGTTAATAGTAACAACGTTTACCTAACAAGAGTGTACTAGTTAGATGTTGAATCACATCAGCTTAACATCAACAAGTCTAACGTTAGACAGCAAATATAATTATCCTCCTGGACAAAATTATTACCAACTCACATTTCCTTTCTTTCTTTTCTTCCCAATGAGAAAGAAATCACTTAAACTGAGCTGCTGCTGTCTTTTAATCTTAACCTCTGACGACCTGTCGCCAGCTTCAGACCCCCGCTTCCCAAACAGTCTGAGCCGTTGAGGGGGCGGGCCGGTGACAAGACACTCTGTTGCGCTTTCAAAATAAAAGCATGCGAGTTAAAGATTTCAAAATCAAATATTTTTCTCCTCCGCTGTATAATTTTTGGGTGGGACAAATGCGACTGTCTCCAATATTGGAGGGGACACGTCCCACCCGTCCCCCCGGTTCCTACGCCCTTGGCTGGGAGTACAGGATCTGCTTTGGGAGACGGTTGCTGGGCATGCGGATGACATGTCCTGTCCATCGGAGCTGGTACTGCATTATGATGGTAGTGATGCTGGGCATATTCCTTTCCTCCAGAATGCTGGAGTTTGTACGTCTGTCTTCCCAGTTGATCCTCAAGATTTTTCTTAAGGCTCTTTGATGGAATAGTTCCAGGGCTCTTAGGTGTCTGCTGTAGGTGGTCCAGGATTCAGCTCCGTACAGCAGGTTGGGAGAATCACAGCTCTATAGACCAGGAGCTGGGTTTGAGCCCTCAGGTCTCAGTCATCAAAGACTCTTGTCCTGAGTTTGGCATAGGCTCCGCTGGCACAGCTCAGGCGATGGTTAACCTCAGAGTCTATATCGGCCTTGGAAGAGAGAATGCTGCCAAGGTAAGGGAAGTGTTCCACGCTTTCCAGAGTGGTGTTATCCACCTTGATGATGGGCTGGAGTGATGGCTGGTTGGTGGTTGATACAGAACCTGCGTTTTCTTGATGTTCAAGGCCAAACACAGGCCTCTGTATGACTTTGCAAAGGCATTTAGGATGCCCTGGAGGTCTTCAGGGGAGCGTGCTACAATGGCGTTATCATCGGCGTATTGCAGCTCCATGATGGTGGTATTTCTGACTTTGCTCTTGGCTTTGAACCTGTTAAGGTTGAATAGCCTGCCGTCAGTCCTGTAAAGGATTGGGATCCCCTGTGGCAACTCTTGATCAGTAAGATGAAGTATGGCTGCAATGAAGATGGCAAATAGGGTGGGAGCAATGATACATCCCTGTTTGACCCCAGTTTCTACAATAAAGGGCTCAGATTCAAAGCCACTGTTGAGCACTGTGGCTGACATGCCGTCATGCAGTAGCCTCAGTACACGGATGTATTTGTCATGACATCAATACTCCACAGTGCCTGACGATCCACTGAGTCAAAGGCCTTTGTCAAGTCTATAAAGGCCAGAGGCAGTCCTTGTTCCCGACACTTTTCTTGTAGTTGGCGAACAGAAAAGATCATGTCAGTTGTTCCCCTAGATGGGCGGTAGCCGCACTGTGATTCAGGGAGTACCTCCTCAGATAGTGGTAACAGGCAGTTGGCGAGGACACAAGCAAAGATTTTGCCTGTTGTTGACAAGAGCGAGATGCCCCTGTAGTTTCCACATTCAGCCTTGTCCCCTTTCTTGAATATGGCAACAATTTGGGCATCCCGGAGCTCTGAGGGGAGCTCTTCCCTTTCCCAGACCTTGACGAGAAGACTGTGAATGTGGTGCCAGAGCCTTGGTCCTCCTTCCTTTAAGATCTCCACGGGGATCCCATCAGGACCAGCGGCCTTGTTGTTCCTGAGATTCCTGATGGCATTGCGAACCTCAGTTAGGGTAGGAGGTTCCCCCATGTCTTCTTTGATTGGATTGGATGGTCGGCAATGTCTGGTTCAGCTGAGCTGTCACGGTTCAGAAGTTCCTGAAAGTGCTCCTTCCAACGTGCGTTGATGGAGTCATTGTCTTTTAGAAGAGTCTGTCCATCTTTTGAGCGCAGGCGATTTAAGCCGCGGTGGCTAGGGCCATAGACAGCCTTAGTGGCATTGAAAAAACCTCTGGTGTCACCTGAATCTGCCAGTCTCTGGAGTTTTAGAGACTTTTCTGTCCACCAGTTGTTCTTGAGCTCCCTCATCAATCTCTGAGCGTCAGCCTTGGCTCTGGAGTGCGCTGCCCTTTTGGCTTCACATGTTATATCATTTTGCCACACTCGGAAGGCTTTTCGTTTTCTAGAGATAAGTTGTTCTATCTCGATGTCATTTTCATCAAACCAGTCCTGATGTTTCCTGGACTGATACCCAAGGGTGGATTCGCATGAGTCATGGATGGTGGATTTGAGAAGGCCCCAGTGCTCTTCGATGTTATCAGGATATTCTTGCTGAAGACTTTCCTCGAGAGAGTCCTGAAGTAGCTGCTGGGTGGCAGTTTCTTTCAGGCTGTCTAGGTTCAGTCTTCGCCGGGTCTGCTTCTTCTGAATCCTCCTCTTTTTAAGTTTGATGGCCATTGTGGATCGGATGAGGCGGAGTCTGTCCAGCAGTTGTCAGAGTCTATCATGGCCCTTATGATGTTCACATCACAGCGGTCAATTGCTCTTACAATGACATAGTCAATGAGGTGCCATTGCTTGGAGCGAGGGTGCCTCCAAGATACCTTGAATTTGTTTTTCTGTCGATAGAGAGTGTTAGTGATGACGAGGTTGTGCTGAACGCACTTACTCAGAAGCAGCACTCCATTGGAGTTGATGTTACCGATGCCCTCCTTGCCAATAATGCCCTTCCAGAGGTGTTGGTCCCGGCCTAGCCTAGCATTGAAGTCTCCAAGGAGGATGATCTTGTCCTCCCTGGGGATTTTTGACAGGGTTTCTTCCAGGCAGGCGTAGAAGGCTTCTTTTCTTTCCTCCACGTCGGAGTCTAGAGTAGGGGCATAGGCGCTGATTACTGTCGCTGTCTGGTTGTTGGCCAACACCAGACGGATGGTCATGAGGCGCTCACTGATCCCCACAGGAAGTTCAGAGAGGTGGTTGACAAGCTGGTTTTTGATGGCAAGTCCAACTCCATGGTTTCTAGCCTCATCGGCTGGCTTTCCTTTCCAGAAGAAAGTGTAGCCACCTTTCTCCTCCTTCAGCTGCCCTTCACCTGCCCGTCGGGTTTCGGAGAGAGCAGCTATATCAATCCGGCATCTCTGCAGTTCTCTGGCGATGATGGCGGTTCGTCTCTCAGGTCTGTCACTGGAGGTGCTGTCCATCAGAGGGCGCACATTCCAGGCTCCAAAATTAATTTAAATTTCTTTTGTTTCTGACCGCAAATGAGGTGTTCCCTTTGGACGTGGTAATCCAGTCGAGAGGTATGAGGCAGGCTATTTTTAGGGCACCTTTTCTAGCCCCTTCCCCATCTGGGGTAAGCAGAGCGGATCCTAAATAGGACTGCTTAGTCATGGGTGTAGCTGCCGAAGAGCTCTTCTGCCTCGTTCCAAGAGCCCAGCGACTGACTCTGACACCCATCGCCTGATGTGCCAGCTCATGACTAGGGACTTCCAGACTACACAAACCTGCCCCCGTCGCCACTTGCTGGTCGCCGTAGGACTTTATCTGGGGAGGTAGGGTGGATTCCTTTGTGGAGGACGCCTGTGTTTGGCGTTGTTTAACGTGGGGAGGCTGGTGCACAGACAGCCACCACACGGTCCTTAGCAGGTCTGGGTCAGGGTCCAGTGGCATGGAGTCCAAGACGACTGGGGACCCATCCCTGCTGCAGCCTTCAGCCACCTTCCCAGCCGTTATGATGCTCCACTTAAGTCAGCCATCTTCCTCCGCCTGTTCCGCCGTAGAGTTCTTTGGTCTTTTTTTTCAGGGTGTGCTCCCTTAGCTTTTGCCTCTATAGGCTACCCCACAAGGCAGTGGGAACACACACACACACACACACACACACACAGCCATACTCCACTATATCATATTGTTCTGATATTATTTATTCTTTATCTTTAAAATGATGAACACATTCCAGGTGCATCATACAGACGCTTGGCTCCGCCCCTCTCTGGCCCTCCAATCACTGCCTGTTGTCCACGGCAACGACCTCCCCATCCCCAACAACTCCTCTGGCCACGCCCACCAACACGTGCTGTCGTGGGCGGCGCCTGACCGTTTCCTCGGCAACAAGGTACGCTACAGTTTCCATATATAGGCCCTGGGTTTCAAAAGATTATATCTTTTTATCGTAATATTCCTCTTCTGTGTGAAAGTACTGGTGACTAAAACAACTGTTCCTGACAGTACCTAGGTAAGGACTACTAGCCAGTCAGAAGCAGAGTATGAGGGCGTGCCCTGACAGTGCCTAGGTAAGGACTACTAGCCAGTCAGAAGCAGAGTATGAGGGCGTGCCCTGACAGTACCTAGGTAAGGACTACTAGCCAGTCAGAAGCAGAGTATGAGGGCGTGCCCTGACAGTGCCTAGGTAAGGACTACTAGCCAGTCAGAAGCAGAGTATGAGGGCCCTGACAGTACCTAGGTAAGGACTAACCCGTCTGTCTCTCTCTAACCTGTCTGTCTGTCTCTAACCTACTTGTCTCTCTAACCTGTCTGTCTGTCTCTCTAACCTGTCTCTCTCTCTCTCTCTCTAACCTGTCTGTCTCTCTAACCTACCTGTGTCTCTCTAACCTGTCTGTCTCTCTCTCTCTCTAACCTGTCTGTCTCTCTAACCTACCTGTCTGTCTCTCTAACCTGTCTGTCTGTAGCTGGGGTCTTATGGAGGGGTCCTGACCTTCTCTCTGAGTTATGACGTCCCATTGGATAATGAAGACCACTCTCTCCGCGCCCACTCTGACATCATCATCCAGGTGAGAAAGAGATTTAAGAACTACTATTTAGAACTACAAACATGGCGTCTCCTCGGACTGATTCTTATGTCTCCGTCTCCAGGGAAACGGACGATCCCTCCGTCTCGCCCCCCCTCTCCTCCTCTTCCTCTCCGAGCTGGCCGAGCGATCGGTTGCCGTGGCGATCGTCCCGCAGCGTTTCCTGGACGATGAGACGGGTGTCCACGTTACCCACGATGCACTGCTGTCGGCGCTCAGCGACGTGACATCACTGAGGGTCAGAGTTCATCTCAACGCCTCCGCCGACGGGCCCATACGGTGAGAGAGTAGTCTGATTACATCTGGTACCTGTCTCTCTCTCTAACCTGTCTCTCTCTAAACTGTCTGTCTCTCTCTCTCTCTCTCTCTCTAACCTGTCTGTCGCTCTCTCTCTAACCTGTCTGTCTCTCTCTCTAACCTCTCTGTCTCTCTCTCTGTCTCTCTCTCTCTAACCTGTCTGTCTCTCTGTCTGTCTCTCTCTATAACCTGTCTGTCTCTCTGTCTCTAACCTGTCTCTTTCTAACCTGTCTGTCTGTGTGTCTCTCTCTCTCTCTCTCTCTCTCTCTCTCTAACCTGTCTGTGTCTCTCTCTCTCTAACCTGTCTGTCTCTCTGTCTGACTCTCTCTCTAACCTGTCTGTCTCTCTGTCAGTCTAACCTGTCTGTCTCTCTGTCTGTCTCTGTCTCTAACCTGTCTGTCTCTCTCTCTCTAACCTGTCTCTCTGTCTGTCTAACCTGTCTGTCTGTCTGTCTGTCTGTCTAACCTGTCTCTCTGTCTGTCTAACCTGTCTCTCTGTCTGTCTAACCTGTCTGTCTCTTTGTCTGTCTAACCTGTCTGTCTGTCTAACCTGTCTCTCTGCCTGTCTGTCTGTCTAACCTGTCTCTCTGTCTGTCTAACCTGTCTGTCTGCCTGTCTGTCTCTCAGTCTCAGCTCTGTGTCTCTGCCTGTCTGTCTGTCTAACCTGTCTCTGTCTGTCTAACCTGTCTCTCTGCCTGTCTGTCTAACCTGTCTGTCTGCATGTCTGTCTCTCAGTCTCAGCTCTGTGTCTCTGCCTGTCTGTCTAACCTGTCTCTGTCTGTCTAACCTGTCTCTCTGCCTGTCTGTCTGTCTAACCTGTCTGTATGCCTGTCTGTCTCTCAGTCTCAGCTCTGTGTCTCTGGACGTTGCCGACCCAGCTTCAGTTTCTGGCGTCCAGGCGGTTGCCGTGGAGACGTGTGAATGTCCGTGGGGTTACAGCGGCACTTCCTGTGAGGTCAGTTGATCACTTCCTGTCACAACTTCCTGCTTTCTCTGTTAGAACACGTGCAAGGTGACTCATCATGTTGTGTTGTTGTGTTGTTGTGTTGTTGTGATGTTGTGATGTTGTGTTGTTGTGTTGTGATGTTGTGATATTGTGTTGTTGTGATGTTGTGATGTTGTGATGTGTTGTTGTGTTGTTGTTGTGTTGTGATGTTGTGTTGTTGTGATGTTGTGTTGTTGTGTTGTGATGTTGTGATGTTGTGATGTGTTGTTGTGATGTTGTGTTGTGATGTTGTGTTGTTGTGATGTTGTGTTGTTGTGTTGTTGTGTTGTGCATTGTTGTGTTGTTGTGATGTGATGTTGTGATGTTGTGTTGTTGTGATGTTGTGTTGTGATGTTGTCTTGTGTTGTGTGTTGTTGTGCTGTGTGCTGTTGTGTTGTTGTGATGTGTTGTGCGTTGTTGTGTTGTTGTGATGTTGTGTTGTTGTGTTGTTGTGTGTTGTTTTGTTGTTGTGGTGTTGTGTGATGTTGTGTTGTTGTGTTGTGCGTTGTTGTGATGTGTTGTGTGTTGTTGTGATGTTGTGTGATGTTGTGTGATGTTGTGCGTTGTTGTGATGTGTTGGTGTGATGTTGTGTTGTGATGTTGTCTTGTTGTGTTGTGCATTGTTGTGATGTGTTGGTGTGTTGTTGTGATGTTGTGTTGTGTGTTGTTGTGATGTTGTGTGATGTTGTGTTGTGCGTTGTTGTGATGTTGTGTTGGTGTGTTGTTGTGATGTTGTGTTGGTGTGTTGTTGTGATGTTGTGTGATGTGTTGTGTTGTGCATTGTTGTGATGTTGTGTTGTTGTGTTGTGATGTGTGATGTTGTGTTGGTGTGTTGGTGTGTTGGTGTGTTGTGATGTTGTGTGATGCTGTGTTGTGCGTTGTTGTGATGTTGTGTTGGTGTGTTGTGATGTTGTGATGTGTGATGTTGTGTTGTGCGTTGTTGTGATGTTGTGTTGGTGTGTTGTTGTGATGTTGTGTTGTGGTGTTGTGTTGTTGTAATGTTGTCTTGTTGTGTTGTGCATTGTTGTGATGTTGTGTTGGTGTGTTGTTGTGATGTTGTGTTGGTGTGTTGTTGTGATGTTGTGTTGTGTGTTGTTGTGATGTTGTGTTGTGATGTTGTGTTGTTGTGATGTTGTGTTGGTGTGTTGTTGTGATGTTGTGTTGGTGTGTTGTTGTGATGTTGTGTGATGTGTTGTTGTGTTGTGCATTGTTGTGATGTTGTGTTGTGTCTTGTTGTGATGTTGTGTTGTGATGTGTGATGTTGTGTTGTTGTGTTGTGCGTTGTTGTGATGTGTTGGTGTGTTGTTGTGATGTTGTGTTGGTGTGTTGTGATGTTGTGTGATGTGTTGTGCGTTGTTGTGATGTTGTGTTGTTGTGTTGTGTTGTGCGTTGTTGTGATGTGTTGTTGTGGTGTTGTGTGATGTTGTGTTGTGTGTTGGTGTGTTGTGATGTTGTGATGTTGTGTTGTGTGTTGTTGTGATGTTGGGTTGGTGTGT
>NC_050195.1:4505659-4510659 GCF_008315115.2 Sander lucioperca | reverse complement strand
CACAGGCTGCAAGGTACACACACACACTAATACACACAGGCTGCAAGGTACACACACACTAATACACACTATACACACAGGCTGCAAGGTACACACACACTAATACACACAGGCTGCAAGGTACACACACACACACACACACACACACACACACACACTAATACACACAGGCTGCAAGGTACACACACACTATACACAAAATACACAGACTACACACAATAAAAACAGAAACATTAACACAATCAAATACACCCAGAATAACTTTGGTTTTGTCTGAGTTTAACAGGAAATTGTAGATAATCCAGGATGGTATTTCCTTAATGTTTGAAGTTTAACTAAGTGATCGATAGGTATAACTGGGTATCATCTGCATAACAGGGAACGTTAATAGAGTAATAATAATATATAATATTGCCTAGAGGAAGCAGATATAAGTAGAATATGATTGGTCCCAGCACATAGCCGTGTGGAACACCATGGATAACTTTAGCTTTAGCGAGCCTGGAGGATTCAATATGACTTCAACCAGTTTAGCTCCTTTAACGCAGATGAAAAGTTCTAACATCCTGGTGTCTCTTCAGCCGTTAAACTGTCTGTACGCACTACGTTTCTACCCCAAAGTCATAGGAACCACACACACTGACCCTTAAACTAGCTGAGTCATAGGAACCACACACACTGACCCTTAAACTAGCTGAGTCATAGGAACCACACACACTGACCCTTAAACTAGCTGAGTCATAGGAACCACACACACTGACCCTTAAACTAGCTGAGTCATAGGAACCACACACACTGACCCTTAAACTAGCTGAGTCATAGGAACCACACACACTGACTCTACAACCAGCTGAGTGAGGCTCCTTTAAATGTTCTATCCTGGTGTTTCTCTGCAGCCGTGCAGCTGCAGCGCAGCGGGAAGCTCCGCCCCTCAGTGTGAGTTGACCAATGGTCAGTGTCTCTGCAGAGAGGGCTTCTCTGGCAGGTCATGTGACCAGTGCGCCCGCGGTTACCACGGTTACCCAGAATGCTCGGCGTGCGGCTGCGACGTGACGGGAACGGACGAGAAGTTCTGCAACACGACGCTGGGAGTGTGTGACTGTCGAGACAACGGGGAGTGTGTGTGCAAGGTAACACAATGTGTGTGTGTGTATCTGTTTGCGTGTGTGTGTGTGTGTGTGTGTGTGTGTGTGTGTGTGTGTGTGTATAACGTGTATATCTGTGACCAGGTGGGCGTGTCTGGGCGGCGCTGTGAGGAGTGCGTCTCTGGTTGGTTCGGCCTATCAGCAGAGAGTCCTGCCGGCTGCTCTCAGTGTTTCTGTTCAGGACTCAGCACGGACTGTGAGGAGCAGGGAGGACTGCACAGAGTACCTGTAAGTACATTTATACATCAATACTATACACACACATATATATATATATTATATGTGTGTGTATACTTCATTATAATATATAGTGGTGCTCATAAGTTTATGAACCCATTTTAAAGTTGACTAAAAAGAGGAATAAAAAAAAATCAACTTTTGGAAATTGATCTTAAACCAGCTGAGTCATATATACCCTTCACCATACCCCACATCATCACATACCCTTCACCATACCCCACATCATCACATACCCTTCACCATACCCCACATCATCACATACCCTTCACCATACCCCACATCATCACATACCCTTCACCATACCCCACATCATCACATACCCTTCACCATACCCCACATCATCACATACCCTTCACCATACCCCACATCATCACATACCCTTCACCATACCCCACATCATCACATACCCTTCACCATACCCCACATCATCACATACCCTTCACCATACCCCCACATCATCACATACCCTTCACCATACCCCACATCATCACATACCCTTCACCATACCCCACATCATCACATACCCTTCACCATACCCCCACATCATCACATACCCTTCACCATACCCCACATCATCACATACCCTTCACCATACCTAGAGATTAACATGGTTTTATGTCAGTTAGCCTAATAGCTGGTTTGATTTGCATTGAGAGATGATTTTATGGAAAGTACCCCATGTTAATCTCTAGGTATGGTGAAGGGTATGTGATGATGTGGGGGCCAAGGGAACTTTATCAGGATGCATAGTATCCTGGATCCATGAAATAACTGGCCTTTCAAAATAAAAGTCTGCCTGCCTCTATGGGAATTTAACATAGGGGTGGACTGACTTATGCCCCCTGTATTTTAAGGAAGAACATTTATTTATTTATGATACATTATTCATTCACAAAGAAAATTGGGGTTCTTAAAGATTGGATTTTTCCTCATTTTTTTAATTAAGGCATTAAGATCAATTTCCAAAAGATGATTTTTTTTTTTATTCTTCTTTTTAGTCAACTTTAGCGTGGCTTCATAAACTTATGAGTGCCGCTGTAACAGTTATTGTGAATGTATGTATATGTGTGCATTGTCAATATATATACACAGAAAAATGCAACATCAGGGTATAATCACTACCCCCCCCCCCCCCCCTCCTCTCTGCAGGTGACCCTGGATGGCTCTGCTGCTGCCCTGTCATTGGTCAGCCAGTCTAACCTGCAGGGCGTAGTGTCTGGAGTCTACCAGCAGGACGGGGACACGCTGCTGGACACCCGGCAGATCAACAGCAGCCGGCTGGCCGGCCCGCTCTACTGGAGGCTCCCCCCCCACTTCCAAGGCCCGCAGGTAACACATTCCCAGACTACTGTGTGTACACCTGAAGGTCTGCACCAAGCTTCTAGCACTTTCACTGTCAGCAGCTCAGTGACCGCTGCAGTATGAGAACGCTCCTAAAGCCTTCACACATTCCCAGAAGGACCGCCGGTGGGTCCCTGGACCCCACGTTGGGAACCCCTGCTGTTTTCCTGTGTGTCCCTGACGCTGATGTGTGTGTGTGTGTGTGTGTGTGTGTGTGTGTGTGTGTGTGTGTGTGTGTGTGTGTGCGTGCGCAGCTGCTGGCGTACGGCGGCCTGCTGTCTTACATCATCACTTTCTACGCTGAGGATGGCTCGGGGCTGTCCAATCAGGAGCCTCAGATCCTGATGAGGGGAGGGGCCATGAGGAAGCTGGTCATATACATGGACATGGTCGCCCCTGGCAACGGCGTCAAGACTCAGCATGACATTAGGATGACAGAGGTATGGCTGCAAAGAATCATGGGAAAATAGATTTGTCAATAGGAAACCTGAGACAGTTTATAACAGTTTCTGTGTGTGTGTGTGTGTGTGTGTGTGTGTGTGTTTCAGCACAAGTGGAAGTATTTTAACTCAGTGTCTGAGAAGCCGGTGAGTCACGCTGACTTCATGTCCGTTCTCAGTGACGTGGAGTACATCATCATTAAGGCTTCTTATGGGACTCTACTGCAGCAGAGCAGGTACACACACACACACACACACACACACACACACACACACACACACACAGAGACACACACACACACACACACACACACACACACACACACACACACACACACACACACACACACACACACACACACACAGAGACACACACACACACACACACACACACAGAGACACACACACACACACACACACACACACACACACACAGACACACACACACACACACACACACACACACACACACACACACACACACAGAGACACACACACACACACACACACACACACACACACACACAGAGACACACACACACACACACACACACACACACACACACAGACACACACACACACACACACACACACACACAGACACACACACACACACACACACACACACACACACAGAGAGAGACACACACACACACACACACACACAGAGACACACACACACACACACACACACACACACACACATAGACACACACACACACACACACACACACACAGAGACACACACACACACACACACACACACACACAGACACACACACACACACAGAGACACACACACACACACACACACAGACACACACACACACACACAGAGACACACACACACAGACACACACACACACACACACACACACACACACACACACACTATTTCTCTCTGAAATGTAGCGGATTAGAAGTAGAAAGTGGCATGAAAAGAAAAGACCTCAACATTTGGACATAAGTACAGTACTGGAGGAAATGTACTTAGTTACATTACACCACTGGCAGCGTGATGTCATTTCCTGTCTGTGTTCTCAAGGATCTCTAACATCACCATGGAGACAGCAGTGGAGGCGGGGCTAGATGAGGATGGAGGCGTGGCCAGACTGATTGAGTCCTGCATCTGTCCGCCGGGATACACGGGACTGTCCTGTCAGGTACACACTAACCTCATGTGTGCTGCAGGTTTATATTATTAATTAGGACCCGAGCACGAAAGTGCAAGGCCCAACGGTGCCTGTTGTTTTTGGTCAGATTATTATTTTTACCAATTCCTTATTGCATTTTTGAGGGGGTTAGATGCACGAAAACTCACAAAAATTTGCACACAAGTCACAACTGGTGAAAATTGCAAAGTTCTGTAGTGATTGGGCTCGGGCGTTGCCAGGGGGCTCCATAGCGCCCCCTAACGTGCGCCTTAAATTGGACAAAAGTAATTAGTTAATATACCAACTTTTGAGGGAACAAAGGTCTCATCTTCAAGTCCATGGAGCTATTTTTAGAAAAAATTACAAAATTCTATAATTTCCGAAATATTGGTTTTCGTGTAAAAATCTTCATTTTACGAACACCTGTTTGAGGACTTTAGGATGCACGAAAACTCTCAAGATGTTGCAGCCATGTGCACAATAGTAAACTCTTTCATCTGAATTCACATTTAGGCTTGGGAGTGGTATGGTTGCTCTATAGCGCCCCCTAATTGGTTTTAGCCCTTGGGCACATTTTTGACGGCCTCAATATATACGAAAACTCACAAAAATTGGCGCCCACATGAACACCTGGGAGCTTTGCGAGACTGTACAGCGATTTGGCCCAAACCTGTAAGTGG
>NC_050195.1:4493159-4500659 GCF_008315115.2 Sander lucioperca | reverse complement strand
AGACAGGTAACCAGGTAAACAGGTAGACAGGTAACCAGGTAAACAGGTAGACAGGTAGACAGGTAAACAGGTAGACAGGTAACCAGGGAGACAGGTAACCAGGTAAACAGGTAGACAGGTAACCAGGTAAACAGGGAGACAGGTAGACAGGTAACCAGGTAAACAGGGAGACAGGTAAACAGGTAAACAGGTAGACAGGTAACCAGGTAAACAGGTAGACAGGTAACCAGGTAAACAGGGAGACAGGTAGACAGGTAGACAGGCTGTAGATAAAGATGGAACTAATGTTTTTTTATCTTTAGTTACTGTTGATCTTTAGTTACTGATTATCTTTAGTTACTGTTGATCTGTAGTTACTGTTGATCTTTAGTTACTGATGATCTTTAGTTACTGTTGATCTTTAGTTACTGATGATCTTTAGTTACTGTTGATCTTTAGTTACTGTTGATCTTTAGTTACTGATTATCTTTAGTTACTGTTGATCTGTAGTTACTGTTGATCTTTAGTTACTGTTGATCTTTAGTTACTGATGATCTTTAGTTACTGTTGATCTTTAGTTACTGTTGATCTTTAGTTACTGATTATCTTTAGTTACTGTTGATCTTTAGTTACTGTTTATCTTTAGTTACTGATGATCTTTAGTTACTGTTGATCTTTAGTTACTGTTGATCTTTAGTTACTGATTATCTTTAGTTACTGTTGATCTTTAGTTACTGTTGATCTTTAGTTACTGATTATCTTTAGTTACTGATTATCTTTAGTTACTGATGATCTGTAGTTACTGATTATGATGTCATGTTTCAGGCGGCGTTCCCAGAGAACGGCTCGGTCGCTCTGCGTCTGTCCGGATTGGAGGATGAACTCAGTCATGTGACCTCTGACCTCAGCGCTCTGCTGCAGCAGGTATGTTTACCCACAATCCCCTCTGTTCACCTTCCTGTAAACACGTTACAAACACAGAACACGCTATCGTCTGTAAACAGAGTGAATATTCCCGCCAGAGCTTTGTGTTTGAACTGCAGAGCATTGTGGGTGTTGTCTGAAGAAATGTTTTTCCTGTGTCCTGATTGGCCAGGTCTCCCATCTGTCTAACGACCTGGAGAAAGTGGGCGTGTCCACCAACCAGAGTCTTTCCCAGGGTGCATTGCTGCTGCAAGGAATCAGCAGCCTTCAGGAAAACATCCAGGGTAAACAAGCATTCAAATATCAAACATTTTAGACACGTCTCAATACGCGGATTCATTAATTAACATGAATCAAACTCTGCATTCTGATTGGTGCAGAGCTTCAGAGGGAGGCAGGGCTTCTGAACCAGAGCGCCGCGGAGCAGCTGGATTCAGCCAATCAGAAGGCTCTGCTGGAGGAGGTGACTGCCATGTTGGAAACCTTCCGCGCCGTCAACATGTCGGCCGCTGGGGCAGCGGCCAATCAGGAGCTCCGGTCAGTGTTTCATTAATAAAATACATCAGGATGATTCCTAATCAACCAGCTGACCAAATGACTTCTAACACCATGATTCTCTCTCAGTCTGTCGGGGTCGCTACTCCGCTCGCTGCACGAGGACTTCCTGTCCAGCAGAGCGCCGGTTGAGGACAGGCTCCGCCCCCTCTCCGCACACCTCTCTGTCGTCATGGAAACACTGCAACACGCAGACACACAGCTGAGCAACAACGCACAGCGAAACACACAAACACACACACTGCTGGACGCCACACACACACAGCTGCAACACTACCAGGTAACACACACACACACACACACACACACACACACACACACACACATGCTTTTTTCCCTTTAAAATATTATTGTAAGACTTGTTTCTCACATTATAAATGAAGTAAATACCATGAGTTATTCTACTTGGTTTAAGAATGCTTGATTCTGATTGGCTGGGAGGAGGGCATTAACCCGGCAGGTTGCCCGCTGACTGAGCACAGCGTCATCAAACAGTAGATCAATACGCCCAGGTCCATTAAAACATAAACCTCGTTTAAAAAAGGTTCTAAAATGTGTCGGAAATCTACAGGAGGGTCAGTCGATACGTAGTTTCACCAGAGATACAACGTAGCAACTACGTTATTAAACTAACGTTAGTGATCAGATACAACGTAGCAACTACGTTATTAAACTAACGTTAGTGATCAGATACAACGTAGCAACTACGTTATTAAACTAACGTTAGTGATCAGATACAACGTAGCAACTACGTTATTAAACTAACGTTAGTGATCAACGCAACAACTACATTATTAAACTAACGTTAGTGATCAACGCAACAACTACATTATTAAACTAACGTTAGTGATCAACGCAACAACTACATTATTAAACTAACGTTAGTGATCAGATGCAGTCTTGTGTGGTCGCTACTTCAGGCTGCGGCCGACAGTAACGTTACACATCGCGGATCAAATTGTTCGTAAAAGTTGTTATATTGTTTTGGGGATAATGACGTGGCTGATAGCTAGCTTGTCTTGTTGATCAACATACTGTGGAATTATTTTTCCGGATTGCCAACTGTACACAATGTTATTGACTTTGGATCTAGCTAGCATAGCATTAGCTAGCATAGCGTTAGCTAGCTTTCTGGCTCGTAGCTGAGCTGAAGGTTCTATCAGCTGAGCGGACTATAAATATCTCCCGTTGCTAAGGGAGGCAAGTCGTATCTAAGGTCCTTCCTATTTCCTGGAGCAGTGAACAACGTTTGCGTTGCATAAGAACCTGATGGATGGGAATGATTGTTCCAGGTATTAGTCAAACCGTCAGGCGTAACCAGGGAAACAGAGTTCTTGTTTCAGCTACAGCTGAGCTAACGTTATTCACCGTAGTTCTAAAGGGACTACTTTCTGAGGGAGATGAACTCAAACTGAGGATACATTTAATAAGCATGCAATACGAATACGAAAAAGCACAATTATTAAAGTATTTAAATTGTTTTATTATGTTGGCAAGTAGGAAGTAGAATAAACGGGATAATCACCGAGAGGCAGGGCAATAATCAGCTTGATATCACCGAGAGGCAGGGCAATAATCAGCTTGATATCACCGAGAGGCAGGGCAATAAGCAGCTTGATATCACTGAGAGGCAGGGCAATAAGCAGCTTGATATCACTGAGAGGCAGGGCAATAATCAGCTTGATATCACTGAGAGGCAGGGCAATAAGCAGCTTGATATCACTGAGAGGCAGGGCAATAATCAGCTTGATATCACTGAGAGGCAGGGCAATAAGCAGCTTGATACCACTGAGAGGCAGGGCAATAAGCAGCTTGATATCACTGAGAGGCAGGGCAATAAGCAGCTTGATATCACTGAGAGGCAGGGCAATAAGCAGCTTGATATCACTGAGAGGCAGGGCAATAAGCAGCTTGATATCACTGAGAGGCAGGGCAATAAGCAGCTTGATACCACTGAGAGGCAGGGCAATAAGCAGCTTGATATCACTGAGAGGCAGGGCAATAAGCAGCTTGATATCACTGAGAGGCAGGGCAATAAGCAGCTTGATACCACTGAGAGGCAGGGCAATAAGCAGCTTGATACCACTGAGAGGCAGGGCAATAATCAGCTTGATACCACTGAGAGGCAGGGCAATAAGCAGCTTGATACCACTGAGAGGCAGGGCAATAAGCAGCTTGATATCACTGAGAGGCAGGGCAATTGCCCTGCCTCTCAGTGATATCGGTCACTATCCCTTATTTAAACCTGTTGTTGTGTTTCAGTGTGCGTGTCAGAACCTGAGTGTGGACTTCCTGTTGTTGGACGGAGAGATGGAGGAGAGTCAGCTGCTGCTGGCCGACACCGTCGACCTCACGGAGGAAATCACCAACAGCACCTCAGTGAGGAAACTACCTGCCTGTCTGATTACATCATATAGTGACAACATTAATACTGATGATTATTACTGTGTGTGTGTGTGTGTGTGTGTGTGTAGATGGTGGATCAGCTGAGTGAGCAGCTGGCTCGGTGGCGCCCCCTGCTGAGGAACCAGGTTGACTCTCTGGTTGTGGGACTGAAGATGAGCGACGCTCTGGAGAAGGTTTACAGCGCAGAAAGCCACGCCCACCTGCTGCAGAGCCACGCCCACTCTGTGCACAGGTAACAGTGTGTGTGTGTGTGTGTGTGTGTGTGTGTGTGTGTGTTTTTCAGGTTTATTAAGGAAACTGAAAGGAAAACAAAATAAAAACTAGAAACTCAAACTAAAGTGAATCTGTATTGCAGGTTGAAATCAAATGAAAACTAGAAAATGCATTTCCTGCGGAAAATGCGTGGGAATGCTGAATAGCTGAATTGCTAAAGCTAAACTGGTTGAATAGCTTAAATCAGTAAGAAGAAGTTGAAGTAGTGAGAATAGTTGAAAAAGTGGAAATCGTTTTAATACGTATGAATTTCATTAAAAAGTTAAAAGCTTATGCTAAACTGAACTGTTGGCTTCAAAAGTTGAATAATGACAAAAGACGTAGAACATTGTGAGGTCTGAGTTTATTTTCTAACTGATAATCACTCACAAATGCAGAAATATGAAACAAATAGTACGAAAAATCTTAAAGCTTAAATGCACTACACTGCTAAAAAATCAGGAAAATTGTTAGAGTTGGAAGCTAAACTGCATTACCCAAGTGAAGAGCTAAAATACATTGTTAGAAAAGCTTGAAGCTGAACTGTAATACTGTCAAAGATGAAAGTTGAAATGAATTACCTAAAACGGCTGAAAGAAGAAATACTTTGTATTATTATCAGACACTGCATAGAACGAAAAAGCATCAATCTAGCTGATATGAGATGTGAAATATATTAGGTAAAAAGAATGGGGCTGAACAAAAGGAAAGAGAGGACAGAGAGAAGGAGAGAAGAGAGGAGAGAAAGAGAGGAAAAAGAGAGAGCCAAAATAAAACATGAATAGCTGAATTGCTAAAGCTAAACTGGTTGAATAGCTTAAATCCGTAAGAATAAGTTGAAGTAGTGAGAATAATTGAAAAAAAGTGAAATAACATCTCAATCAGGGACATATTGACTGATGTATCACAGCTGGATTCAAACCTTGATCTCCCACACCAAAGACATACACAATATCCACTACACTATCATCTGTATAGTTGAAAATGTTCCTTTAGCACTTATAAAGCCTGTCTTTGATCATTGATCACCACACCAGCTAATGCTAATGAGTGAGAGACAGTGTGAGAGAACAGTAGGTTCTTTATTTAGAACTTTAGGTGAAAGTATGGAGGGGCTGAAAATGTTGGGAGCGGAAGAAAATTTGAAGGATTTGAAGCATGATCTCATTGACTTCAATGTTTAAAAAAAGTGTTAAAAAGCTTAATATTTTAAAAAGTATAAATAATAGAAAAAAAGTTGAAGAAGTCCCGTCATTAGCTGAAAGAGCTGAACATTTTAAAAGTTGAATGGTTTTAAGCTCAACGTGTGCAGAAGTTACAGAGAGCCAAAAAACGTATGGAAGAGGGAATAAAATAAAAAAAAGAGAGACAGAGAGACAGAGACAGTCAGACAGAAGTGGAACGCACAAGATATAGACTAATGTTCATATTACTGCCTGTAGTATTCAAGTTGACTGTCTGTGAAAGGGTTGTCATGGCTACTAATGACCTGTGACCATGTTGATAAACACCCTTTGAAGTCTGTGATGAGATCTCTTTGATCTTTAATCAGGTTAACGACCGTGTCACCTGCTGAAACTGTCAGCTGTGCCCCACTGGAGCTATTCAAAGACACAGAGCAAGCTCTCAAATAAAGCCTCAGACTGCTAAAATGATAAGGGCTATCGGTGAAATGATGTAATCGTGACCACCACAAGACCTTTGTGAACGTATTCATGTAAAATTTATGTTGATAAACTTAAAAATGTGGGAATATCAGCGATTTAAAAAAGTGGTTCGCTCTGCGTTTCGCTCAGAAATGTGAAGAATGTTAAACAGGGCAGTGGATGGACAGAGATGTGGAACTCTTGTCATTTGGAAGCTCATCGAGCCAACAGTATAAGGCATATTGCAAAACTGAGCACATAGGCTGAAACTAGACAAAAATACCTACGTTTTGATGTATAAATTGTGTATGACAAGTAGATATTGTGGGCGTGAGAGCAATTTATAGAGAGGGGACAAAGATTTTTTTCCTAAGCTGCTACACTCTAACGATGACATCATCCACTCTGCCAGACGCAATACACACTCACTAGAAACACAGAAAAATCCTGAAATGATCACTAAACTTAAACAGCTTTTTTACAAAAACTGTAAAAGATATCAAACTGAAAAGATAGAGCCGGATAACTGAATATTTTGTGAACATTTTAAAGTTTGTTTGGCGTCTGTAGGTGAAAGTATGAAGGAGCTGAAAATTTTGGGAGCGGAAGAAGATTTTAAGGATTTGAAGCATGTTCTCATTGACTTCAATGTTAAAAAAAAGTCATAAAAAGCTGAATATTTTAAAAAGTATAAATAGTAGAAAAAAAGTTGAAGAAGTCCCATCATTAGCTGAAAGAGCTGAACATTTTAAAAGTTGAATGGTTTTAATAGCTGAATGTATGCTGAAGTTACAGAGAGCCAAAAAACGTACGGAAGAGGGAATAAGAATAAAGAAAGAACAGAATAACAATAGTGTGTTATAGTGTGTGCTGAACAGCATTCCAACTAATTAAATACTAAATGTGTGTGTGTGTGTGTGTGTGTGTGTGTGTGTGTGTGTCTGTGTGTGTGTGTGTGTCTCTGTGTGTGTGTGTGTGTGTGTGTGTGCATGTGTGTGTATATCTGTGTGTGTGTTTGTGTGTGTGTGTGTGTGTGTGTGTGTGTGTGTGTCTGTGTGTGTGTGTGTGTGTGTGTCTCTGTGTGTGTGTGTGTGTGTGTGTGTGCATGTGTGTGTATATCTGTGTGTGTGTGTGTGTGTGTGTCTGTGTGTGGGTGTGTCTGTGTGTGTGTGTGTCTCTGTGTGTGTGTGTGTGTGTGTGTGTGTGTGTGTGTGTGTGTATATGCGTGTGTGTGTGTGTGTGTGTGTGTGTGTGTGTGTCTGTGTGTGTGTGTCTCTGTGTGTATATCTGTGTGTGTGTGTGTGTGTGTGTGTGTGTGTGTGTGTGTGTGTTCTCTGTCAGCTCTCTGTCGTCGGTGTGTAACGTGTCTCAGAACGGCAGCCGATTGGTTCAGCTGGACAGTGACATCACAGAACGAGTGGACTCGGCGCAGCAGGTCGCCGCCATCGCCCAAGCCGCCGCATCGCTGGCTCTCAACACGGTGAGTTATAGATGTGTTATAGAGTGTGTTATAGCGTGTGTTATAGCGTGTGTTATAGTGTGTGTTATAGTGTGTTATAGTGTGTTATAGCGTGTGTTATAGCGTGTTATAGAGTGTGATGTAGCGTGTTATAGGGTGTGTTATAGTGTGTTGTAGTTTGTTATAGCGTGTGTTATAGATTGTGTTATAGCGTGTGTTATAGTGTGTGTTATAGTGTGTTATAGTGTGTGTTATAGTGTGTGTTATAGTGTGTGTTAT
>NC_050195.1:4460659-4478159 GCF_008315115.2 Sander lucioperca | reverse complement strand
CAGTTATCAACTATTAAATGAATGTCCAACTATTTTGATAATCCATTAGGGTCAGTCTATCTATCTCTCTATCTATCTATCTATCTATCTATCTATCTATCTATATACTGTAGACTTCTGCCTGTCTGTCTGTCTGTCTCTCTCTCTGTCTGTCTGTATTAATGGATATACTTCTTGTCTGCCTGCCTGTCTGTCTGTCTGTCTGTCTGCCTGCCTGTCTGTCTGTCTGTCTGTCTGTCTGTATTAATGGATATACCTGTCTGTCTGTCAGGTCTCTGTCTCTGCAGGTGGACGAGGAACAAAGGAAGTCTGTCTCTCTGTTGCCGGGTGGATTATCTCGTCTGTCTCCAGCCTCTTTCTTCATTGGTGGGCTGCCATCAGGGGAGGAGTCTCGTCTTCCAATCAGATTACAGGAAGTGTACCGGAGTTTCAGAGGCTGCATCCAACACCTGGTGCTGTCCGGAGCGTAAGTCTCTCCAAAATCCTCTATAACTAAAGATGGGCCGGGTCTACCTGGGCTGGTCTACCTGGGCTGGTCTACCTGGGCCGGGTCTACCTGGGCCGGTCTACCTGAGTCTCTCTCTGAGTGGTACCCTCCGTGTGTTTAGTTTCATTCTCAGAGTTTCTGAGTTCACGTGACTTTCCAACTCGGAAACTCTTTTTCACATTCGTCCCACAACAACACGTGAAAGCAGCATAAAGTGTATCTACATAAAAGTGGGAATACTACAAGAGAAAAGAGTGAAATATTAGGGAAAAAAGTTGGAATATTTTCTTAAAAAATAAATAATAATATAAAAGGTGGTAATATTGCCCAACACATTTTAATGTTTGTGGCTCTCTGATTGGCTCCCTGCAGACTGGTGGACCTATCAGGGGCTGTGAAGTATGAGGGGGCGGAGCTCGACAGCTGCCTATTGGAGGAGAGGGCCGGAGGGGTAGTGCTTCCTGAAGACCAGGATGTAGAGCCAACTGCTGACCCCGCCCCCCCACCTGGAGCCCCGCCCACCCAGCAGGGCGCCCTCCCACCCGGAGCGCTCACGGTAATCATTATGGGATGTTGGTGTGTGTGTATCTGATTATGGGATGTTGGTGTGTGTGTCTGATTATGGGATGTTGGTGTGTGTGTGTGTGTGTGTGTGTGTGTGTGTGTGTGTGTGTGTGTGTGTGTGTGTGTGTGTGTGTGCAGTGTGCGTTGGAGGTGGAGCCTAGCTTCCTGCCGACGGCGGTTCAGTTTGGTTCGTCCAAACACAGTCACATGACCTTCATCATCACCCCGGACGCCATCAGGAAGAGGTGAGTCTCCATGGTGACACTGAAGTCAGCTGTTCTCTGTTTACAGAATGAGTCTCTCTGTATCTCTGACTCTCTGTCTGTGTCTCTGACTCTCTGTGTCTCTGACTCTCTGTGTCTCTGACTCTCTGTGTCTCTGACTCTCTGTATCTCTGACTCTCTGTGTCTCTGACTCTCTGTCTCTGACTCTCTGTGTCTGTGTCTCTGACTCTCTGTCTGTGTCTCTGACTCTGTATCTCTGACTCTCTGTGTCTCTGACTCTCTGTCTCTGACTCTCTGTGTCTGTGTCTCTGACTCTCTGTCTGTGTCTCTGACTCTGTGTCTCTGACTCTCTGTGTCTCTGACTCTCTGTATCTCTGACTCTCTGTATCTCTGACTCTCTGTGTCTCTGACTCTGTGTCTGTGTCTCTGACTCTGTGTCTCTGACTCTCTGTATCTCTGACTCTCTGTGTCTCTGACTCTCTGTGTCTCTGACTCTCTGTGTCTGTGTCTCTGACTCTGTATCTCTGACTCTCTGTGTCTCTGACTCTCTGTGTCTCTGACTCTGTGTCTCTGACTCTCTGTGTCTGTGTCTCTGACTCTCTGACTCTGTGTCTCTGACTCTCTGTATCTCTGACTCTCTGTGTCTGTGTCTCTGACTCTCTGACTCTCTGTATCTCTGACTCTCTGTGTCTCTGACTCTCTGTGTCTGTGTCTCTGACTCTCTGACTCTGTGTCTCTGACTCTCTGTGTCTCTGACTCTCTGTGTCTGTGTCTCTGACTCTCTGACTCTGTGTCTCTGACTCTGTGTCTCTGATTCTGTGTCTCTGACTCTCTGTGTCTCTGACTCTCTGTATCTCTGACTCTCTGTATCTCTGACTCTCTGACTCTCTGTATCTCTGACTCTCTGACTCTCTGTGTCTCTGACTCTCTGTGTCTCTGACTCTCTGTGTCTGTGTCTCTGACTCTCTGACTCTGTGTCTCTGACTCTGTGTCTCTGACTCTCTGACTCTGTGTCTCTGACTCTCTGACTCTGTGTCTCTGACTCTCTGTGTCTGACTCTCTGACTCTGACTCTCTGTGTCTCTGACTCTCTGTGTCTGTGTCTCTGACTCTCTGACTTTGTCTCTCTGACTCTGTGTCTCTGACTCTTTGTCTCTCTGGCTCTCTGTGTCTCTGTGTCTCTGACTCTCTGTGTCTCTGACTCTTTGTCTCTCTGACTGTCTGTGTCTCTGACTCTTTGTCTCTCTGACTCTCTGTGTCTCTGTATCTCTGACTCTCTGTGTCTCTGACTATCTGTCTCTCTGTGTCTCTGTGTCTCTGTATCTCTGTCTCTCTGTGTCTCTGACTCTCTGCATCTCTGTGTCTCTCACTCTCTGTGTCTCTGACTCTCTGCATCTATGTGTCTCTGACTCTCTGTGTCTCTGACTCTTTGTGTCTCCAGTGTCTCTCTGAGGTTGTCGGTGCGAAGCCGGGCGTTGGACGGTTTGCTTCTCCTCCTCTCAGACTCCAAACAGATGGACTTCGTCGTCCTCAGACTGAGCGCCGGACGCCTGATGATGTCAGCAGATCTGGGCAGAGGCGCCGCCTCCATCACCTCCTCGGTCATCGTTAACGATGGAGAGTGGCACGCTGTGAGTCCACACACACAAACACACACACACACACAATACTACAGTACTCAACTAGTACGCATTGTACTAGTAATATGTGGTAGAACAAAGACGCATCAGTTCAGTTTTATTAAAGTGTGAGATCATAACCAGACAGACTGGTTGGGGAGCTGTACTTACTGTGTTTTACTGTTGTTCAACTCTAAATATATATATTGTGTGTGTGTGTGTGTGTGTCTGTGTGTGTGTCTCTCTCTCTGTGTGTGTGTGTGTGTGTGTGTGTGTGTCAGGTGAGCGGCGAGGTGAGCCGGCGGTCCCTGTCGGTGTCGGTGGACGGGTCGAGTCCAGACTCTGCGTCTCTCAGAGGCAACCAGCTGGACGTAGACAGCAGACTCTATCTGGGAGGACTGCCACACACACACTCCACCCGCAGGATCAATGTGATTATACACACACACACACACACACGTGTGTATATATATATACAGGATGTATTAATGAAGCTGTAAGTGAATGTCTTTGTGTCTGTCAGGCCAGCAGCAGTTTATATACTGTATATATATATACACATATATACGTGTGCATTAATCTTGGTGTCTCTCAGGCCAGCAGCAGTCTCCCAGGATGTGTTCGCTCCGTCAGTCTCAACGGTGCCATGTTGGATCTGTCCAAGCCGGCCTCGCAACATGATGTCACTTCCTGTTTCACCACCGACCAGAAAGGAAGTTACTTCAATGGCAGCGGATACGCCACTCTCAGTGAGTAATCTGATTACATGTGATCTCAGTGAGTCCAACACACTGCAAATATCTGCTGCTGTAATCTGATTAAACTGTGTGTGTCTGTGTGTGTGTGTGTCTGTGTGTGTGTGTGTGTGTGTGTGTGTTCAGTGCGTGATGGTTATAAGGTCGGCTCCGACGTGTCGGTGTCTCTGGAGTTTCGAACGAGCCAATCAGACGGAGTGTTTCTGGGAATCAGCAGCGCCAAGGTGGACGCCATCGGACTGGAGATGATCAACGGACAGGTGAGACGGGTAGAACAGGTAGAGAGACTACTGGCAGGCTGCTCTGGATGTTGATGTTGATGAAGTGTGTGTGTGTGTGTGTGTGTGTCTGTCTGTCTGTCTGTCTGTCTGTCTGTCTGTCTGTCTGTCTGTCTGTCTGTGTGTGTGTGTGTGTGTGTGTGTGTGTGTGTGTGTGTGTGTGTCTGTCTGTCTGTCTGTGTGTGTGTGTGTGTGTGTGTGTGTGTGTGTGTGTGTCTGTCTGTGTGTGTGTGTGTGTGTGTGTGTGTGTGTGTGTGTGTCAGGTGGTGTTCAACGTGAATAACGGCGCTGGCCGCGTGTCGGTGCGTTCCATTGGTCCGTTGCTCTGTGACGGCCGCTGGCACCGCCTGCTGGCCAGGAAGAGCAAACACAGCCTGAGTCTGAGCGTCAACGGGCGGAGCTACTCCACCCCCAACCCTTACCCACAATCCACCTCTGCCGAGACCAACAACCCCGTCTACCTGGGAGGCTTTCCAGGTGAGACACCACCAAAACATTATTTTAACCTGTCTCTCTACCTGTCTCTCTCTCATGGCTGAGACAAAACTCTGAATAATTTAAGCTTCTCTGACCTGTCTGTCTGTCTCCCTCCCTATCTCCATACCTACCTGTCTCCCTACCCTGTCTCTCTGACCTATCTGTCTCCCTCCCTGTCTCCCTACACTGTCTCTCTGACATGTCTGTCTCCCTACCCTGTCTCGCTGACCTCCCTGTCTCCCATCCTCCCTATCTCCCTACTTGTTCTCCCTACCTGTCTCCCTGTCTGTCTGTCTCTCTGACCTGTCTCCCTCACTGTCCGTCTGTCTCTCTGACCTGTCTCTCTCCCTCCCTGTCTCCTTACCTACCTGTCTCCCTACCTGTCTGTCTGTCTCTCTGACCTGTCTCCCTCCCTGTCTGTCTCTCTGCAGTGGGGGTGAGACAGAACTGCCTGTCTACCATCTCGAGGTTCAGAGGATGTCTGAGGAACGTGCAGCTCGTTAAGTCTCACCTGTCTGACGCTCTGGACCTAGGCTCCGCCCACTTCCTGTCGGGCGTCACTCCCAACTCATGTCCTGTTGCCAGGCAACGGCCAGCCGGCCTCTGATTGGTCCAGCGGTCTGATGAGAGTCTGTAGTGTGTTTCTACACAAATCATTAAATCTCATCTGAAAACACTTTGATTCACTCTTTCATTCACGTCGATACACCAAATAAACATGGTCATATTTTAGGATGAAGTCTGAGCAGTGTGTCCTCAACAGTGGGAATGTTTACAAAACAAATGAATATTTGGAGAAAAAAAGTCTGAATATTTTAAGAAATTAAGTTAAAACAGAAAGTCAGATATTTTACCAACAGAAAGACGAGTCCGTTATTAATCATTTATTTTATTTTAGTGATTAAAGATGCATTCAGTACATTTTATTCATCATGAAGGAAATCAAACATGACACCAGAGGGAGACACCAGCTGTTTCTCAAAGTCAGGAACCCTTCAGCAGCTGGACCTCCAGGTCCGGCTAAGGACCGAGTCCCACCTAAGACCAGGTCCTTCAGCAGCTGGACCTCCAGGTCCGGCGAGGACCGAGTCCCACCGAAGACCAGGTCCTTCTAAAGGTCCTGACATACCAGGCCGGGCCCGATGTGTCAGTGTGTCAGGACCTTGACAGGAGAGGGTTATAGCAGTAACTGCTATAACCCTCTCAGAATCTTTGGTTAGCATTCCACCAATCAGATGGGTCATTGAGTTCCGACTGCCCTGTCTCCGACTGAGCATGTCAGGTCGGCCAAAATGAAGGCCGACGGCTCCTCCGACGGATGACAGCACGGAACACCGAACAGACTTGAGTCACCGACCTCGCCAGACTGTCCCACGGCCAGTTATCAAGTTGACCAATCACAGTCACACAGGACCAGTGGACCAGTCGGCTATAAGCCTCTCAAAATCTTTGTCCGTCGAAGGATCCTCCCAATCCCACGAGGACCGAGTCCTTCTACAGGCAGCTACTCACCGGGCCGATACCGAGTCCTTCTACAGGCAGCTACTCACCGGGCCGATACCGAGTCCTTCTACAGGCAGCTACTCACCGGGCCGATACCGAGTCCTCTTACAGGCAGCTACTCGGCCCGGTGAGTAGCTGCCTTAAGGATGCATGTGTGTATGCTCCGCACTGCTAAAGTACCCACAATCCTTTGCATGCAGCTTTGCCGGCTCTTTCAAAATTAAAAAATGTCTACAAGCGGAGTCGGAGCGGCATCGACGACCGTGCAATATGCATTAAAATGTAAGTATGTTTTAGTGTTTAACGTTACCGCACGTTTGTTAAAACAGCAGTTAAGGCTGATTTATGCTTCTGTGTCGAATCAACGGCGTTCCCCCGCAGACCCCTCTGCGTCCTGAGTGACTGTGATTGGTCAACTGGTCCTGTGTGTTGATAGTCAGTGTTTCCAGCAGCTACTGTGGGGAGTAGCAACATGCTAGTTCACTGACATCAGCTTTGTAAATAAACTCAGACATATTTTGGTTCCACTGACGGGGTTATCTGTTAGTAAAGGGTCTATATGTCAGTAACGTTTGGAAATCAGCACTTCTCCAGCAAGCAGTACTTTGTGGGCAGCTGTGCTAAAGTTAGCATGCTAACATAACATAAACTGGCTGGCAGACACCCGCAGATAACCTCAGACTGATCACCCCCTAGCGTTATGGCGGTGAAATGCACCGCGATGCAAAGCAACCCCAACACAGAACTCAGACAGGGTCAGGACTACCTGGAGGACCCGTCCTGCCGAGGAAGGATCCTCAACTTTGAGAAACTTTTTCAGACTTTAAAAGTAACGGACGAAGTTTCCGGGTCTGAGAATTGAAGCCAAAGTTGAAGCTCCTTAAAGCTGTATTCTCTCTAACGTCCTGCAGGGGGAGACTCCTTAAAGCTGTATTCTCTCTAACTTCCAGCAGGAAAACTTCAAAAACACATTCCGTAAACATGGCACCAGGGGGCGTGGTTATCATGTGACTTGTTCGTCATGGGCGTGGTTATCATGTGACTTGTTCGTCACGGCTACCAGAGGCGTGGTCAATTTGGGATTACATTCACACAACAATAAATAAATAAATATAGAAATAAGACACAACAATAATTAATTACACATCGACGGGTGAATAAAATAATTCATAACAAAGGTTTTCATGGCGAGGTGAAAGAATGGCACATTACTATTGCATTGTGGGTAAATATAGAGTTTTAGCTGCTATACAGTGAGCGGTTACAGTACTAGCATTCATGCTATTTTACATTTCAGACAGGAAACCGTTTGCATCAGTCAGGTGAAGTGTACAACAGGAAACAGTTTGCATCACCAACAGGAAACAGAAAGTGTAAGTGTCTCTGATGTAAAACCCATCAGCCAATCAGCTGTGGAGTTCCTCAGGGAAGCTGTCCAGGCCCGTTGTTATATGCTGTGTTTGGAAATGAATTACCTTTGACCCTAAAACCAGGCAGAAGTCAGCATGTACGCTGATGATAAAACAGTATTCCTGGCAGAAACTGATGAACTTTCAAATGTCTTAAATCAGGAATTGCAGTCGGTGGTTGAATTAGGAACTAATAACGAACTGGTTCTTAAAGTCTCTGAAACAGAAAGCTGAAAGAGAGAAATGTTCAGGAAAGAGCCAGATAAATTAAAGCTGTTAACATTAACATTAAGGTATGAATAATAGATAGTAAAGCCAGACGCTCTTTGAGATTTTGATGCAAACTGTTTACTGAATGCTTCATAAAGCTGCTGTCTCTCTGTCCCACAATCAGGGTTAAATATACCTGAGCCAACCAATCAGATGTCAGGTGTGTGTGTGTGGGGGCGGGGCTTGTTTAAGTAGGAAGTAAAAGCAGCAGCAGGTGAAGTTTGGTAGATCCTGGATCACACCTGATACACGTGTCGGCTTCGCCAGCTTCAACAGACGTTAGTGTGTCTGTGTGTGTGTGTGTGTGTGTGTGTGTGTGTCTGTATGTGTGCGTGTGTGTGTGTGTGTGTCTGTCTGTGTGTGCGCGTGTTTCTCTGTGTGTGTCTGTGTGTGTGTGTGTGTGTGTGTGTGTGTGTGTGTGTGTCTTTCTGTCTGTGTGTAGTTTGTCGTTTTAAATGTGACTGAAAATGGCGTCATGAAGCTTATCTAATCTATCAAACTAATGCTAACAGCTCTGAAGCCCCGCCCCCGGTCAGACAGACAGGTCTGTCTGTCTGTGTGTGTGTGTGTGTGTGTGTTTCTGTGTGTATCTGTGTGTGTCTGTGTGTGAGTGTGTGTGTGTGTGTGGGTGTCTGTGTGTGTGTGTGTGTGTCTGTGTGTGTGTGTATATGTGTCTGTGTGGGTATCTGTGTGTGTGTGTGTGTGTGTGTGTGTGTCTGTGTGTGTGTGTGTGTGTGTGTGTGTGGGTGTCTGTGTGTGTGTGTGTGTGTGTGTGTGTGTAGATCTACAGTTCCTTTATTGTCCACTGGGTGTCGCTGAAAACACTCAACAGTTGGTTGATTAGTCTGGACTACAAGTCCCAGAATGCAGCAGGTTCTTCTGGGTTTAGTCCTGAAAGAGAGACAGAAGATTATAAGTTATCTAGCTCAGAGGGTCTCAAACTGTGTGTGCACTCTGTGAAATATTTCTTCAGTAACCTCTTTAACAACAGAAACTATTTAGAGAAACACGGCTCTGAACGTCTAAATCTTTGTCCCGTTTTAGTCCGTTATTTATGAGATGGCGTTACGCTTTGGCTACAGTGAACGAGTAACGTATGCTGACCGTTAGCGGAGCGTACGCTGACCGTACGCTAACCGTTAGTGGAGCGTATGCTGACCGTGACCGTACGCTGACCGTTAGCGTATGCTGACCGTTAGCGTATGCTGACCGTTAGCGTATGCTGACCGTCAGTGTACGCTGACCGTTAGTGGAGCGTATGCTGACCGTTAGCGTACGCTGACCGTTAGCGGAGCGTATGCTGACCGTTAGTGGAGCGTATGCTGACCGTTAGTGGAGCGTACGCTGACCGTTAGCGGAGCGTATGCTGACCGTTAGCGGAGCGTACGCTGACCGTTAGTGGAGCGTACGCTGACCGTTAGCGGAGCGTATGCTGACCGTTAGCGGAGCGTACGCTGACCGTTAGCGGAGCGTACGCTGACCGTTAGTGGAGCGTACGCTGACCGTTAGCGTACGCTGACCGTTAGTGGAGCGTATGCTGACCGTTAGCGTACGCTGACCGTTAGCGGAGCGTATGCTGACCGCTAGCGAAGCGTACGTATCTTTGCAGCGCCACACGGCGAAGGATTGTGTGAGTCACAGCGAGACGCTGAGCTTTTCTTTGGGATTGTTATTTCTTCCGTTTTTGGAGCTCACTGACAGACATTAAGTCGTTTCCTGTTTATCGGTAGTTTAATTTAAAAGAAATTTAGACACTTTATGATCCATTTCTGTGTGAAAGAGCCGCACACACCTCTCGTAAAAACTATAAATAGAAGACAATGTAGTCGGCCCGTTATGATGCTCCCACGTCTCCATGGTTACATTGTAATTACATTATAATTACATTATAATTACAGACATCTGTTTAATGAATCCTGAAGAAAGAATTTTCCAAAACAAAACCAAATCAACAGAAGAGAAAACTTTTTGCTTTTGTTTGGGTCACATTTGGATTCATTCAGGCGAGTACAAAGTTTAACTTTTTATCTCTCGACTCCATTTTCTTCTCAGGGAGAAGCTAAGCTAAGCTAAGCTAGCCAGGTGAACTTCATGCCAATTAGCATAGCACAGCAACCTGTAATTCATACAGGCGGACAGCAGTGGGTGCTGAATCATGCTAATGCAGCATGTTAACATAGCATATTAGCATAGCATGTTAGCATAGCATGTTAGCATATCATTAATGGTCTTAATGTTCAGTGAGTGATCAAAAGGCTCTCACAACAATCTTTTAATCCGATCATTTAGTCAAATTCATGGTAAATAAATACCCAGAATCCTCTCTGTCTGCTGGGGTTCCTCCCAAACATTTACCCAGAATTATTTCTATGTTTCGTCCCCGATGGTTAGAAGAGATAAAACTACTGAGTATTAAATCATATTATTATATCAGGCTATACCTGCACCAAGTGTTTTTATCTCCAGAGCAGGGGGAATGAGAGGGGGAAACACCAGAGCAGGGGGAATGAGAGGGGGAAACACCAGAGCAGGGGGAATGAGAGGGGGGAATGTCAGAGCAGGGGGAATGAGAGGGGGAAACACCAGAGCAGGGGGAATGAGAGGGGGGAATGTCAGAGCAGGGGGAATGAGAGGGGGAAACACCAGAGCAGGGGGAATGAGAGGGGGGAACGCCAGAGCAGGGGGAATGAGAGGGGGAAACACCAGAGCAGGGGGAATGAGAGGGGGGAACGCCAGAGCAGGGGGAATGAGAGGGGGAAACACCAGAGCAGGGGGAATGAGAGGGGGAAACACCAGAGCAGGGGGAATGAGAGGGGGAAACGCCAGAGCAGGTGGAATGAGAGGGGGAAACGCCAGAGCAGGGGGAATGAGAGGAGGAGACACCAGAGCAGGGGGAATGAGAGGAGGAGAAGCCAGAGCAGGTGGAATGAGAGGAGGAGACGTCAGAGCAGGTGGAATGAGAGGGGGAAACGCCAGAGCAGGGGGAATGAGAGGAGGAGACACCAGAGCAGGGGGAATGAGAGGAGGAGAAGCCAGAGCAGGTGGAATGAGAGGGGGAAACGCCAGAGCAGGTGGAATGAGAGGGGGAAACGCCAGAGCAGGGGGAATGAGAGGAGGAGACACCAGAGCAGGGGGAATGAGAGGAGGAGAAGCCAGAGCAGGGGGAATGAGAGGAGGAGACGTCAGAGCAGGGGGAATGAGAGGAGGAGACACCAGAGCAGGGGGAATGAGAGGAGGAGACGTCAGAGCAGGTGGAATGAGAGGGGGAAACACCAGAGCAGGGGGAATGAGAGGAGGAGATGTCAGAGCAGGGGGAATGAGAGGGGGTAACGTCAGAGCAGGGGGAATGAGAGGGGGACGTAGCAGGAGATGTCCCTTTTTAAACCAATCGTAGCTGTGGAGATGCAGCCTGAGAGAAGTGTAGGTTTGAACTTCTGTCCGTTGCTGCGTCCCTTCTCACCAAAACTGTTGTTGAACTTCAGGTTCCTGAACACGAACGTTGGTGTGAAACATGCAATCACGACGTCATGAACTCGCCATGCACCAGCCAGCCAATCAGCATGCAGCACGGACTCCGCCTGTTACCTGTGATGTCACTAATCGATCACATGATCAGGAGACACTTCGGTTTCTTTATGGACAACGACTCGTGTGACCGACAGCTCCGGATGCTGCCGCCGCGCCTCGCTGAGCGCCGCTGCCAGAGCCTTTAACACAGACACCCAGAGGGGCGGGGTTAGAGCCAGGGGGCGGGGTTAAAGCCAGGGGGCGGGATCAGAATTGGGGGTGGGGTTAAAGCCAGGGGCGGGGTCAGGGGCGGGGTTAAAGCCAGGGGGCGGGGTTAGAGTCAGAGCCTTCAACACAGACACCAACCAGAGGGGAGTCAGAGCCCACGGGGGTGTCAGAACAGCGCGGGGGTTGCCAATGATTCCCCGAATCAATTTGATCACATTTCTGATTCCATATCAATCAGGTGATCCAGCAGCTTTCCAGTTCATCTTGGAGGTAAAAGCGCACAAAGCGCCAAAAAAACCTTCGGGGTAGAGTTTGGTTTCCTAAGTCAATTCAGCTCAGATTCCCGAGTCGTGAGGAGATGGAGGTCCTGCTGATTGGGTAACACCGCTGACACACAAAACTAAACTTCATTTCTAATTCATCACATACATACAGTACAATGTAGTGACACTAAATTCTGCATTTTAACCCATCATCAGTGGACAGCTATACATACAGCATCCGGGACAGTGCAGTGTCTTTGACGTGTGGCCGGAGGAGCCTGGGATTGAACCGCACCAAACGCCAAACGCCAAACGCCTGACCAGAGAAAACTCAAAGCCTGTTGCACACTGTTCAAAGGAAACATGTCGTTCAACCAGAAAACCGCAGCAAAACGGTGCACACTGTTTTGAAAGTGCCCCAGGTCAGCTGATCTGTTCTACAGGTGTGGGGAGGCGTGGCCTGTCATATTGGGCGTGGTCTGTCATAATGGGCGTGGTCCGTCATAATGGGCGTGGTCTGTCATAATAGGCGTGGTCTTTGATTCTTCCTGGTTTATATTTATGCATTTTAAAGGGAGGATGTTGTAAAACTAAAACGTTGTTGGGTTATTCATTCAGTCTCATTACGTCGGATTGTTTTCACTCTGACAGATCTTCCTCCTGCTGTGTTTAAAGTCTCGGAACCGTCTCAGGTGTTTCAGGTAATCTCTCTGATTGGACGTCTCCAGGACCGTGTGGGTGTGTCTGATTGGACGTCTCCAGGACCGTGTGGGTGTGTCTGATTGGACGTCTCCAGGACCGTGTGGGTGTGTCTGATTGGACGTCTCCAGGACCGTGTGGGTGTGTCTGATTGGACGTCTCCAGGACCGTGTGGGTGTGTCTGATTGGACGTCTCCAGGACCGTGTGGGTGTGTCTGATTGGACGTCTGTACAGCAGCGATACCACAGACCAAGCAGTCGGCCGTTCCAAACAGGAACATTGTGCCTACCCTAACCCAGGTTCATCAACATCTGTTCCTTTAAATTCTGTTTCTGTGTTTACTCGTCTTTACTACGGTCGATAATAATGAAGTTTATCAAAAGTCACCTGGTCATGGTCAATTTCTGTGTCTCCAGAAATCACAATTCTTTTCTCGATTCTGGTTTCTGAAATTCCTCCTTTCACTGTCTGCAGAGAGAGAGAAAGAGAGAGAGAGAGAGAGAGAGAGAGAGAGAGAGAGAGAGAGAGAGAGAGAGACAATCAGACATCTTTCCTCTGATCCTCAGAACAGTCCTCTGTCTCTGGGAGACCATGGTGGATTCTGTTAGCATGTTAGCATGTTACCTTGGTGATGTGCGTGGTGGTCGTGGTGTTGGAGGTTTCTGCGGTGAAGATCTGAGAACTGAGCAGCAAACCTGCCGGAGGATCAGAGTCCACCTGAAACACACACCTGTCTGTTAGTAAACACACACCTGTCTGTTAGTAAACACACACCTGTCTGTGTGTAAACACACACCTGTCTGTTAGTAAACACACACCTGTCTGTTAGTAAACACACACCTGTCTGTCTGCACTAACTGTATATCGACTCTTTACCACATTTCAACATTTTATATAGCATGTCATTTCATATTTTGCCTCATTGACTCTTTCTATATTTACTCATGCATTTTGTGTTATTACTGACCTCCATCTCTACCTAGACCACTATTGGTATGAACTATATACGGACTCTTCAATACATCTCAGCATTATTATAGACTTTCTATTCATGTATATTGGGTTGTTATTACCTTATTCACCCTTTCTATTGCCTACCTAAACAAGAGAGGCTTACCCCTGGAGCTTCGTATGTGAGAGTCTTCCTCATCACTGGAACCTCCTGACGGAAACACAGGGAGACATTTACACATTCATCAACATTCATATTTACAGTCTGGTTCTGATTCTGACATTATGGTCTGTCTCTACTATCAGAGACATTTCTGCCGAAAACAACAAACGAATGTCTGGAGCCGCAAAACTGATTGTAGTCGTCCATTTTGGGGATTTGATCCAGTTCTGAAATATATTACTTTTGGTTTTTTTGCTAACTTCTCACCGCAGATCGAACACGCCGGCCGGCCAGCGGCGTTGGAAGCAAACACATCATACATACATACACAGAAATCTGTTTATTCACCATTAAATTTCCTGTTTTCCTCCCATACTTTTCTTTTTGTTGGAATAACATGGAACATGGAATCCGTTGCTAGGCTACCCTCTGAGAAATGAATCCGTTGCTAGGCTACCCTCTGAGAAATGAATCCGTTGCTAGGCTACCCTCTGAGAAATTAATCCGTTAAATAACTGAAAAAGTTATTATCATCATTAGTCACGTGACCAAATACATCTTTATATAAAGTCTAGGGGAAGGTTTGGGGCAGTTTGGGGCAGATTGGGGCAGTTTGGGACAGTATGGAGCAGTTTGGGGCAGTATGGAGCAGTTTGGGGCAGTATGGAGCAGATTGGGGCAGTTTGGGGCAGTATGGGTCAGTATGGGGCAGTTTCGGGCAGTATGGAGCAGTTTGGGGCAGTATGGAGCAGTATGGGGCAGTTTGGGGCAGTATGGGGCAGTTTGGGGCAGTATGGAGCAGTTAGGGGCAGTTTGGGGCAGTATGGAGCAGTTTGGGGCAGTTTGGGGCAGTATGGGGCAGTATGGGGCAGTTTGGGGCAGTGTGGGGCAGTTTGGGGCAGTATGGGGCAGTATGGGGCAGTTTGGGGCAGTGTGGGGCAGTTTGGGGCAGTGTGGGGCAGTATGGGGTAGTATGGAGCAGTTTAGGGCAGTTTGGGGCAGTGTGGGGCAGTTTGGGGCGATGTTACCTCCCGCAGAGGATCTGAACCGTCATCGCTGTGGTCAGATGGCTGCGTCTGATTGGCTGAGCGCTGGGAGGCGGGACGGGGCAGAGAAGGAGGGGGGGAGTTCTCCCTGAAGCTCCACCCCCCCTCGTCCTCCTCGGAATCGCTGGAGCTGTGGTCGTCATGGAAACCCAGAACAGAGCGGCTCCGGGTGCAGCTATTAGCCTCACCGTGGCTAACTGCAGAGTTAGCATTAGCATCATTAGCCTGTCTGACGGCGGCCTCCACGGCGTCTTCTACCGCTGCCTGCGCTAACACGCTGATAGCATCTTCGCTAGCATTGCTACCATCATCACTAGCATCATCGCTAGCATCATCGCTATCGCTCGCCTCGTGTTTACACGCTGCGCTGTTATCACCAGCATGAGGCATGCAGAGCCCTGGTGGGGGGGGCGGGGGGGTGATGGGCGGTGGGAACATGAGACTTCCTGTTTCTACCTGAGGCTGTCCCGGGTCACACGGCTCCGTCAACAGGAAGAGCGTCTCCGTCTCCGACGTCTGAAACAGGAAGTGGAAAAAATACAAATCAGTTGTGTGAGGGGGCGGGGCTACAGCTCAGTGACCAATCATCCCAGGAACGGAGTGTAGACTGTAAAAATAAAACTTAACTGTCACGTAAAAACAAATAGTTTTGTTGAAGATAGTCGATTGAGACATAAACTCAGGAAATGTTGACTGAGAGAAGTCGGCTCATTTCCTCTGATGGCGTTTATCCACCACACGGTACCGGCTCGACCAGTCCCTGGTACCGGCTCGCCTCGACCAGTCCCTGGTACCGGCTCGACCAGTCCCTGGTACCGGCTCGACCAGTCCCTGGTACCAGCTCGACCAGTCCCTGGTACCGGCTCGCCTCGACCAGTCCCTGGTACCGGCTCGCCTCGACCAGTCCCTGGTACCGGCTCGACCAGTCCCTGGTACCGGCTGGGCTCGACCAGTCCCTGGTACCAGCTCGACCAGTCCCTGGTACCGGCTCGCCTCGACCAGTCCCTGGTACCGGCTGGGCTCGACCAGTCCTGGTACCAGCTTGGCTCGCCTCGACCAGTCCCTGGTACCGGCTCGCCTCGACCAGTCCCTGGTACCGGCTGGGCTCGACCAGTCCTGGTACCAGCTTGGCTCGCCTCGACCAGTCCCTGGTACCGGCTGGGCTTGACCAGTCCCTGGTACTGGCTGGGCTGGACCAGTCCTGGTACCAGCTTGGCTCGCCTCGAGTCCCTGGTACCGGCCAACAGGTACTTTATTTAGTACCACCTCCGTCGAGGTTCCCAGCAAGCTGAGGCGATACCAAAAGGTGACGTGAAAACCTGCAGACTCCTGATTGGTCGGAGAGAATCGGAGGGGTCCTGAACAAACCCGCCATTTTAAAATAGTTTAGCCAGCGGTGATTTGTTTGTTGCCTCCAGCTTCTTTAGAAACTAGATGTGTCTTCTGACAAACAGCCTCATGATGAGAATCTCACACACACACACACACACACACACACACACACACACACACACACACACACACCTTCAATGTTCTGGGTGTGTGTCGCGTGAGGTGGTACTAAAGGGTTAGGGCACCGCGGCCGAGCCAAGTCGAGCCAAGCAGAGCTAGTACTAGCAGTGGGTAAGCGCTAGAGATGCACCGATAGAGCGGCCGGTGACCAGAATTGGCCGGTTTTCACGTGCTCGGCCATGACCGGCGACCAGCAGGTCAGTCTGACATATGGTGATGTCATGCTGGTCAACGCTCCAATTAACTGACAACATAAGTTATACCAGTTACAGTTCTCAAGGACGCACACACACACGGACGCCACAGCACGGACGCCACAGCATGCTCTCTTTCTCCTTTCTCTCAACTTCTCCTCCGTGTGTCGGCGCTATTCTCCACATGTAGGAACCTGGTGAATTAACCTGCAACATGTCAGCTGTTTGGGAATTCTTCAGCGTGTGTGCAGAAGATAACAAGTTTACAATATGCAACACCTGCAAGGAGAAAGTAGGGCGTGGAGGGACGACACCAAAAACCTAAATCACATTTCTTTAGTTGATATTGATGTGAAAAGAAGGAAATGGTTCTAACATTGCTCTTTAGATGTGTGTGAATGTCCCACACCAGGAGTAATTTATATAGTTCTATTTTATAGTGATCCATTATCTGTTCAACACATGTTCTATTAAAGAAAAGATAGAAAATACATATGTGTGTGAGCTGTAAAGTGGTTAGAAAACATGAAATCAGAATCAGCTAAAATCGGTATCAGCTGGTCTAACTCAAAGAAAATGAGAAATTGGAATTGGTGCATCTCTAGTAAGCACCAATAGACTTCTATAGGAACAGACTTCTTTTTGAAGCCAGTGGAGTCTCCCCCTGCTGGACGTTAGAGAGAATACAGCTTTAAGGAGTCTCCCCCTGCTGGAAGTTAGAGAGAATACAGCTTTAAGGAGTCTCCCCCTGCTGGACGTTAGAGAGAATACAGCTTTAAGGAGATTCAGCTTCACTTCTCAGACCCAGAAGCTTTATCCGTTATTTTTATTGACAATCTGTGGCTTTAAAGCTGCGAGGCTTTAAAACAGAAACAGAAACAGACAGCTACCTTCAGCAGATTGTGTTCTCTGAAGGTTTGTTGTTCCCTGGCCGAGTTCAGCAGAGCAGTCAGCTCAGGAGACATTTCATCAAACGTGGGTTTAGGCTGCACACACACACACACACACACACACACACACACACACACACACACACACACACACACACACACAGACACACACACACACACACACACACACACACAGACACACAGACACACACACACACACACACACACACACACACACACACACAGACACACACACACACACACACAGACACACACACAGACACACACAGACACACACACACACACACACACAGACACACACACACACACACACACACACACAGACACACACACACACACACACACAGACACAAAGGTTAGAACGACAGGGAAACTACAGATCTTTGAGTCACAGCCACATTTCAGATTTTTTTTGCAGCAATTAAAGTGATGTGAAATAA